>NW_027062835.1:42500-92091 GCF_032884065.1 Artemia franciscana | reverse complement strand
TCATTTTTGTTATGACGATGCTTAGTATATTGTAAAACACATTAATTTGGTTAATAATATACCATTTAAAACACCAAAATGAACATGCTGGAGTAGTCACTCGGTGAGAGAGGGTGTCAGAACGGAGAATGAAGGTCCCAGGTTCAAATCCTGGTTAGGCTAAGAAAGGTAAAAAACTAAAAACTAAAAAAAAAAACTGAAAAAACTAAAAATAAGGCAAAAACTACAAAAAAACTAAAACTAATAAAAAAATAAAAAAGCCGAAAGACTAAAAAAACTAAAGAAACTAAAAAAAGGAAAAAACTTAAAAAAGTAAAAACTAAAAAAAACTAAAAAAAAGGAAAAATGAAAAATAGAAGAGAAAAAGAATACTAATAAAATTAAAAATAAAAATAAAAAAATAAAAAAGATAAAAAGCTAAAAAAAAGCTAAACACCAATAAAAAACTAAAAAGAAAAAAAAGCTAAAAAACTAAAAAAAAGTTCATCTAAAAAACTAAAAAAATACTAAAAAACGAAAAAACAAAAAGAACTAAAAAAGTAAAAAAAAACTAAAAAAAGGAAAAAAACTGAAAAATAAGCGGGATATAAAACAGGGGGATATAAATGACGACCGGGGCACCGGGACATAAGGAACATAAATGAATCAGAAAATACAACTCATGTTTCCAAATGACGTCGTTTGGAGCCCAAATTGAAAATCCAGATCAATTTATGTCTACTTTCAAAGTAAAAGGGCAAATTTATCATAGAGCAGGGTCTCTTCTACCATTCTCAGGCGAGAATAATAAATTTTTACAATTGTACTTCATCAGTGATAGAAATTCTGAATTGAATGCACGTTGCGAAATTTCTCCCAACATTGAAAGGACAATCTTTCCCAATTACAACATCTTTTCCACGAAACTAATAATTTAGTGCGTCTGTTCAAAACAACCATCGATTTGATGCCTACTTAAACGAATAAAATTGCTATTTCCGCTGACAAAACGCCTCCTGGCCAACATGTGCGTAGATACAATGCTCCAACTATCGACGAAGTGGCCATCGTTATGGTCGGTGATCAGTTTTTACCTCGAGATATTATTCTCAGGGTTTCCACCACACGTGCTACAACTAAAAATAGGCCTACCAATATTACTTTTAAGAATTATAAACCCGCCAAAGCTTTGCTATGGCACTCGACCTGCCGTAAAAAAAACAATGGAAAACCTAATAGAGGCCACAATCTTGACAGGGCCTTTTGAGGGTGAGGCTGTTCTTATTTCTCGCATTCCCATGATTCCAACGGATCTGCTTTTTCAATTTAAAAGATTGAAATTCCCATTTCGATTAGCATTTGCAATCATCATTAACAAAGCTCAAGGTCAATCATTAGAAAAATGTGGTATATGACTTAATACTGATTGTTTTTCCCATTGACAATTGTACGTTGCATTTTCAAGGGTCGGTAAACCTGACAATCTATTTATATACAGCGACAATTGGACAGCGAAGAATGTTGTATATTCGCAAGTTTTACGCAGTTAATTTGTATTTTATCTATCTATCTATCTATCTATCTATATAAAAACGAGTTGTATGTATGCATGTTTGTTTGTTTGTAAAAAGAGCGTTTGCATATGATTTCATTATTAGTACATACGGCTTTGTATATGCAGAGACAATGGGAAAGCCAAGAATGTTGTATATTCGCAATTTTTACGTAGTTTAACTCCTGTAGACGAAATGAATGCTTGCCTAAAAAATTCTAATTTATAGGCACACGTAAAAATATTAAAATTAACTACAAATATGCGTGTCCGATTGCAAAACGATGACTCTGGTCAAACAGTAGACTCAATTTCAGGACGTATACAACTACCTGCTGAATTCTGTAATTTAGTGACGTCCAAAAATGAATTGATTGAAAACGTATTTCCAAATATTCTAAAAAATTATAAAATAATAAATTGCTAAGTGAAAGAGCGATTCTCGCACCCAAAAATATAGACGTCCACGAAATATACAATATTGTTTTGAACAAGAGTCGAGACCAGGCAGTCCTTTACAAGTCAGTCGACACAGTTTTGGAACCAAATGAAGCGGTTAATTATCCATCTGAATTTTAAATTCCATAGATCCTTCAGGGTTTCCACCACACGTGCTACAACTAAAAATAGGCGTACCAATAATACTTTTAAGAAATATCAACCCACCAAAGCTTTGCAATGGCACGCGACTTGCCGTAAAAAAAACAATGGAAAACCTAATAGAGGCAACAATCTTGACAGGGCCTTATGAGGGTGAGGCTATTCTTATTCCTCGCATTCCCATGATTCCAACGGATCTGCTTTTTCAATTTAAAAGATTGCAATTCCCAATTCGATTAGTATTTGCAATCACCATTAACAAAGCTCAAGGTCAATCATTAGAAAAATGTGGTATAGATCTTAATTCTGATTGTTTTTCCCATGGACAATTGTACGTTGCATGTTCGAGGGTCGGTATGCCTGACAATGTATTTATATGCAGCGACAATTGGACAGCGAAGAATGTTGTTTATTCGCAAGTTTTACGCAGTTAATTTGTATTGTATCTATCTATATAAAAACGAGTTATGTGGAGGTTCTCGCTGGGGAAACACACGCAGGTTGACTACGGGTTAAATTCAGTGACGCGAAGCGCCACCCCAACAGCTAGTATATATATATATATATATATATATATATATATATATATATATATATATATATATATATATATATATATATATATATATATATATATATATATATATATATATATATATATATATATATATATATATATATATATATATATATATATATATATATATATATATATATATATATATATATATATACAAAAATATTGTGATTACTTGGCAAGCTTTCTGTTCTTACTTTCTATGGTTTGGTCAGTCATCGCTGTTATCATATGTAATTTCTGAAGCCTTAACAGATAACAAATACTTTTTTTCTGGTTTCCAGTCACAGGTTACTATTAAGAATTTTGCTCACAATTCAATGTGATTCACGCCGTCGTTTTTTCCATAATTTTTCTCTATCAGTTGCGATTCTTACCATGCCTAGTTTTTTAATCATAGTTAACAGTGCTTCATTTTCATCATTAAGCATTTTAAATGACATTAAACAAAAATTATAACCTTTGTAAAATTATTTATTTTTTTGTTATTGGACTTTTAACTTTTGCCTGGTCTTCTCCTTGTCATTATGAAAAAGTTTTGCCAAGCCTTGTCTTTTGTAACAGAGGCTGATGCAGCATCTTGTTCTCGGCTAATGTCCAATTAACTTCTAATGTCATTATTAATAGGTATTTCATGGATTGGAACTTATAAGATTTTCAATATCGACTTTTGCCCTGGCTTGTCTTTTATTATTATGAAATACCTATTACGGATGATTAATTCCGTCATTTTTAATCTTGGCTCCTTTAGACTCCGCTGTTGCTTATCTTCTAACCTAATTTTATTTCCCCTTCGTCATATATATATATATATATATATATATATATATATATATATATATATATATATATATATATATATATATATATATATATATATATATATATATATATATGTATATATATATATATATATATATATATATATATATATATATAAGTTGTTTGTGGGTCTGTCGAGTGACATCATGTCAGCATGTTGTCATGTCGTCAGGAAGTTAGTTGTCGTCATGATTGTTATGGCAATGACGTCATTAAAGGTATTTAAGTAAATCTTTCAAAGACAAATTTTTAATTGTAAGAAGAGCATGGACGGAATAATGTTTAATTGTAAACATATATCTATCAACTCAGCTACATTGGGCTGACATAAATAATACATTCTTTTTTGAATTGGGATTACATAAAAAAAAACTAGTTTTTTTTAACTGAAAGTAAGGAGCGACATTAAAACTTAAAACGAACAGAAATTACTCCGTATATGAAATGGGTTGTCCCCTCCGCAATCCCTCGCTCTTTACGCTAAAGCTTTTAATTGTATTAAAAAGCAGAATTGTGGCAAAGAGTCAAACTTTAGCGTAAAGAGCGAGGGATTGCGGAGGGGACAACCCATTTCATATACGGAGTAATTTCTGTTCGTTTTAAGTTTTAATGTCGCTCCTTACTTTCAGTTAAAAAAACTAGTTTTTTTTTTATGTAATTTCTGAACGTTTTGAATTAATGCATGTTTGATTTTGGCTCTCCACACATAAATTATTAAAATGAAATTTGCATATTAATTCCTTTTTTTGCTAAATGGCTTTCTCTTAGTTTTGATCAGACGATTTTGAGAAATAAGGGATGGGAAAGGAGGCCTAGTTGCCATGCAATTTTTCGGTTACATAAAAAGGCAACTATAAATTTTTATTTTTAACGAATTTTTCTATTAGTAAAAAATATACGTAACTTAAGAATTATCTTACGTAACAAACTTTTATATTCTTTAATTTTTATTATGTATATGAGAGGGTTTGTACCCTCGTTAATACCTCGTTCTTTACACTAAATCGCAAGTTTTGTCCCAATTCTTTAAGAATGACCCCTGAATCAGAAAGGCCGTAGAATGAATAGTTGAAATTACTAAAAATACTATAGCATAAAGAGCGAGGTATTTATCTCCTCCTAAAGACCTCGCTCTTTATGCTAAAGTATTTTTAGAACCCCTCACATGCGTAATAATCTCTGTTCGTTTTAAGTTTCAATGCTACTCTTTACTTTCAATTAAAAAAAAAATTTCCATGTTTATTTTTTCATTGTTTTTTATAGTAATTTTAGAAAATCCTGCGCCCTTTTCATTGAATTTCTGTTCCCCCATGACACATTTCTCCATGGAAATATCCTCCCACATAGCCCCCTCCCCTCAACCCCACCCCCAAAACCAAAAAAAAATCCCCTGAAACCGACTGTACACTTCCCAATAACCATTATTATATGTAAACACTGGTCGAAGTTTGTAAGTTGCAGCCGCACCCCCAGGGACTTTGGGGGAGTAAGTCATTCCCAAAGACATAGTTATTATGGTTTTTGACTATGCGGAACAAAATGGCTATCTCAAAATTTTGATCTGTTGACTTTGGAGAAAAAAATGAGCGTGGGAGGGGGCCTAGGTGCCCTCCAATTTTTTTGGTCACTTAAAAAGGGCACTAGAACTTTTCATTTCCGTTAGAATGAGCCCTCTTGCGACATTCTAGGACCACTTGGTCGATACGATGACCCCTGGGAAAAAAAAAAAGAAAAAACAAACAAATAAACACGCACCCGTGATTTGTCTTCTGGCAAAAAATTCAAAATTCCACATTTTTGTAGATAGGAGCTTGAAACTTCTACAGTAGGGTTCTCTGATACGCTGAATCTGATGGTGTCACGACTTTTAGGGGGCGTTTCCCCCTATTTTCCTAAATAAGGCAAATTTTCTCAGGCTCGTAACTTTTGATGGGTAAGACTAAACTTGATAAAACTTATATATTTAAAATCAGCATTAAATTGCGATTCTTTTGATGTAGCTATTGATATCAAAATTCAATTTTTTAGAGTTTTGGTTACTATTGAGCCGGATCGCTCCTTACTACAGTTCGTTACCACGAACTGTTTGATATGATGAAATAATTCATAATTCAGACGTTATATGTGGATAGACAGACAGACAGACATAACACACATACATCTTATTTTTATGTTTTTCTCCTTTATTTTTCAATTTTTTTTCCTTTTTTCTTTTTTTTCTTTTTAGTTTTTTAGTTTTTTAGTTTTTTATTAGTTTTTAGTTTCTTTTCTTTTTATTTTTTTTTGTATTTTTACCTTTTTTTAGTTTTTTTCCTTTTTTTTAGTTTTTAGTTTTTCCTTTTTCGTTTTTTTTAGTTTTTACCTAGCCAAGGTTCGAACCAGCAACCTCTCGGGGCTAGAGCCTGGAACATAACGCGTTACCAGCTCAGCTACTTTGGGCTGGAATGCATTCGTTTTTGAATTGGTGAAATTATTCAGACGTCATATGCGGACAGACAGACATAACACGCATACAACTTATATATATATATATATATATATATATAAATATATATATATATATATATATATATATATATATATATATATATATATATATATATATATATATATATATATATATATATATATATATATATATATATATATATATATATATATATATATATATATATATATATATATATATATATATATATATATATATATATATATATATATATATATATATATATATATATATATACATATATATATATATATATATATATATATATATATATATATATATATATATATATATATATATATATATATATATATATATATATATATATATATATAGCTATATATATATATATATATATATATATATATATGTATATATATATATATATATATATATATATATATATATATATATATATATATATATATATATGTATATATATATATATATATATATATATATATATATATATATATATATATATATATATATATATATATATATATATATATATATATATATATATATATATATATATATATATATATATATATTTATATATATATATATATATATATATATATATATATATATATATATATATATATATATATATATATATATATATATATATATATATATATATATATATATATATATATATATATTTATATATATATATATATATATATATATATATATATATATATATATATATATAATATATATATATATATATATATATATATATATATATATATATATATATATATATATATATATATATATATATATATATATATATATATATATATATATATATATATATATATATATATATATATATATATATATATATATATATATATATATATATATATATATATATATATATATATATATATATATATATATATACAAAAATATTGGGATTACTTGGCAACCTTTCTGTTCTTACTTTCTCTATCAGCCGCAAGCCTGTTTTCTTGCTGTTCTTGTTATTCCTCGGCACGTTATCTTTTCTTACTTTCTCTATCAGCCGCAAGTTTTTGGCATAGACTCTTTGAGCCGCTTCCACGGCTGTTGCAATTGTAGGTTCTTCAGTCATTTTACAATTAAACATTTTTTCGTCAACAATCTTCTTACAATTAAAAAGTTGTCTTTTGAGCAGCTTTCTCGGCTTTTGCCATTGTAGATTCTTCAATCATTTTACAATTAAACATTTTTCCGTCTACGATCTTACAATTAAAAATTTGTCTTTGAAAGATTTTCTTAAATAACATTAATGACGTCATCGTCATAACAAACATGACGACAACGAACTTCATGACCACATGACGACATGATATCACTCGACAGACCCACAACCAACTTATCATAGTTTTCACAGCAAACAATTAAAATCAAGATGGAATAATACAACTTTTTAAAGCCGTCATACTTGTGAGAAGGAATAGTAGTTAGTACTTTTCATTTGTGTAATCTTTCTCTGACTTGTAATATACGTGGATTTAATTATAAAGATTTTGGGCAGTTTTAACTACCCTATCGAAAGTCAGTACATAAATAGCTTATGAATTGAAAGTAATTAGAGAGATCATAGTTTTTCACAGCAAACACGTAAGATCAAAATGGAATAATACAACTGTATAAAGCTGTCACACTTTTGAAATCAAATAGTAGATAATAATTTTTCATTTATGTCTCGTCTGTATGACTGGTAATATACGTGGGTTTACTCATACAGACTATTATACCAGCTTCAGAATTCATGGGGATATCCCTATTGTTATGCATAATATCTCAAAATATTACACTCATTAGTACGAGATAGCGGTAGTTTGATTCAGAAGAGAGATTTACATCATTTAATAAAACCAAAACCTTCAATGTTTTCCAATACAAATTGCGTTTCGAAAATTATATTCGTTTTATGGTTTCATCGTTAGACTGGCTTTCTAAAAATTTTGCAAAGTTATGAATGTAAAGTAAATTGTAATTGCATAAAACATTTTCTTATGCATGCTATTGATGTACTTTAAAATACTGAAGAATTTAAAGAAACTGAGGGATGAGGGATTTATCCCTCAGAATATACAGATAGCAGTGAGAATTCAAATGACATAAAATTAACATAAAAGACTAGTCTTATTCACAGTTAGCACAGAAAAATATTTCTACAAAAGAATCTTTAAGAGCAAAATAAATGTGGAAATTAGCTAAATAATAAATACAATGAAAATAAAGTAAATTAACGATAGAAAGTGATGTATTAAATTTATCAGATACTGTTGAAAATCTTATAAATTCATGTTTAAATAACTATAAACTAGATCTGCTGCACTTCCTTTCAGAACCAGGACTAACTTTTGAACCTTGTCTCAATCACTCGAAAGCTCAAATTACATTATTTTCGGATGAAGATATGTTTACCCTTATTGCAGAAATAATAAGAGGAGGTGTATTTCAGTGCATGAAAGATATACTAAAACATATTATAGACATTTTGAATAACTTTAATCAAACACAACCTTCAAATTATTTAATACATATAGACACTAATAATTTGTGTGGTTGGGCAATATGTCAAAAGTACTTAAAAAAGACTTTACCCTTATTAATATACCCATTCTTTTGCATAAAAAAAAAACTCTTAGACAATAACTAACAAATAAAATATTACATTTAATCATAGATTAATATGGGTACTTTAGGAGCCATTTACAAAGTTAAATTGAATATTCAAGAGAGTTGCTAAATTTCCAGAAAGATTTAATACCAGTTTCGGAAAATTTTGCATATAAATCAAGTACAACTTTAAACAATAAAACAACGTAATGCTTTTCATTACAAAAATTTTGAATTGTATTTAAAATCTAGCTTAGTATTTCAAAAAGTACATAGAATATTAGCATTTACTGATTCTTCCTATTTAAAAGGATATATTATTTATGCTACTAACATTACGACAAAAGGGAAAGAATGTTTTCGAGAAAGATTTCTTTAAACTCAGGGATAATGCTTGTCGTAAAAAAACTACAACAAAGTTAGAAAAACTGCAAATGTTGAAATAACTACCAGTGAGGAGCAAAGACAAAAAATTGTTAATAACATAACTTTAGATCCAAATTAATCTTTAGCAAGAATATCTTGTTAGCCGAGTGGTCAAGTCAAAAATAAATTTCGATAAACCTATCTATATTTGATTCGTTTTCTTAGTGAAATCTAACTTACTGATGTATGGATTTCATTATGAATACATGGAGCCAAAATATAATAAAAGTTTTGACACATGTCATATGGATATGGATAGTTTTATCTATGATATTCGAACAGTGGATTCTCATGAAGTAACTAAAGCTGATTTCCAACAAATATTCGAAACATTAGATTATAAGGGATATAACCCTCATAACTTCGGTGTAGTCAATAAGAAAGTAAAAGGTATGACAAAGGAAGAATTATTGGAAACACTAATTTTTGAGTTTGTAAGTTTAATAACAAAATTATGTACTTATTTAAAAGGGGTTGACAGTGAAACCAAGGCAAAGGGAAAAGTTTAAGTCATCAAAATGAATATGGCTAAAAAATAAAATAGACTTACAGAGTTATTAAGATTTACTTTTTGGAAAAGTGGAAAGTTTATCAGAAACTCAGTATACTTTAAGAGCAATAAAAAATAAAACGTCTTCAGAAAATTAAAATAAGAAAGCCCTGGACAAAATGTCACTGATGAAAAGTTTTGAAAAAAAGTAAACACGGTTACCTTGGGATTCGATCCCTTTGAACTATAAGCAAGTTAAAATATTAGCTACATAGCTAACTAAGATGCCAGGTAAATGAGGTATTAAAGTTAAGCCCCATAATTAAAGTTAAGCTATATGATTCACAGCTATAAGCTTCAAAGCTATAATCTATAGGATCAAAAGTTGAGTTTTACAAATTTCTTATGAGCTATATTGATGGAAAAGCACCCATTAAATTATATGAGCTTAGAAAAAAATATTAATTGTTTTAAAAATAAACGTTTGGTAGTGTCTCAATAGTGGTTTCGACTATAGAACTGTGTTAACTCTGGAAATGTTAAAATCAGTTTATTCTTGAACTTGACTAATGAGTATTTATACTTTCAAAAATGTATCTTTGGACTAGAGATTATGACAAAGGTAAATTAAAAGATCTAACAATTAACATGAATGTGTTGGGAAATAAAACTGACATGTATCTTTTGGTTAAGAGTAATAATAAAAGTGATATCATTGGTGCAGATGACCTAGATCCCAAGTGTTAAAATTTAGTTATATTTTACGATTTAGTAAAAGAAATGATTAAACATATACAAAATTAGAAAAACATTGAAATATACAAGAGAAAAAGTAGGTCACTTGATGATGACTGTAGTCTTGATTTTCATCTGAAACGATTTAGATTATCCAAAATCAAAGAAAGATGCAACGAATTTACAAAATTTGAAAAATATTGTAACCAATTTTCGGAATGAAGTTGCTTTATCTCAGGGTTTATCTTCTTTTACTATGCTACCACCTGCTTCATTAAGTTTTGAGGTGGTTCTGAAATACTTGAAAATTTCTTAAGAATAGTAGAGAGTAACGCTGTGAATAAAATTGCTAATACGTTCTATTTAGAATTGCTTGATTTGTTCAAATATGTTGATTAATGAAGAAATAATTAAACGAGAAAATGAATTACACAAAACATTACAGTTTTTCCCTCGTGAAAAATATATTAAAGCAAGTAAAATTAAATGGTTCGAAATATCGAGTTAAGTTTGTAAAGTTCAAGACTTAAATAACACCCTTTTGGCTTTCTGAACTATATTCTCAAAAGCTTAAGAAATGCAAGTGATATTTTTCCTAAGGCTATACATATGACATGTTACTCATATGTCATCTAAACTAATACCGTGTTCTTAATTTGAAATATCTCAAAATTCTTTTCAAATGAGTACTTGTGAAGCCAGATTCTGTAATAGAGCTGTATTACAGAAGCTGGTTATTATTTCATTATTAATTATGAATAATATTTATTAATAGAAGCCACAAATGTAGATAATGGAAATAGTAAAGATAAGCTATTTAAAATATAATAAAAGATAGATGAATTATTAGGTATTGTAAAATTGATAACAAAAATAAAAAAGAGCCCCAGAGTTTTTATACATTTTTATTTCTTATACTTTTTAATAATTTCTTGACGTTTCTCGTTTCGAAAAGAAATTAAAATTTTCACAAGAATATAGAAAAAGTCGAAGTGTGTTAAAGGAAAAATTAAAAAAAAAAATATATTGGCAAAAGAGAAAGAAGGAAAGGACGGGGAAGCTAGTAAAAGGTAAAAAAAATAAATGAATATTATGAAGTATGTTTTTTAAATACAACCAAAAAGGAGATCGATATAAAAGAAAATTGTGAAACTGCACAAACTGTCAAATGGCATATGTTGAAAATTATATTATTTATGTTTTAACTCATACCACCGCTTTTGGTAAATATCCGGTTTAAAGAAGTTCTACCCACCCTGGCCCATTTCTTTCTTCTTATGCATAGAAATAGTCTCGACTCTCTAATCCTCAATAAAACAAATGGGACACTGACATTTGTTAAATTCATCTGGCCTAAAATTTATCTGCTCATACTTTTATGTCTACACCAATTCTGCTCTGGCAATACTCTGAGTTATAGTCCTTGTAAAAAAAAAAACAAGGGCCTAAGAGGACAAGACAAATACAAGTTTCAACTATACTGATTGGATCTTATAAGGATTCCTCCCTAATCGGACTTTTGTCATTGTATCTACTTCTGCAAGTTCAAAGCCCTCTTCTGCAAGTGCAAAGCCTAAGCATGTAATACAGAAATAATCAAACCAAAAGCCTCTATTTTCTTTTAAACTTAAAGATTGGTCTCTACCTGCTTCTAATCCCTTTTTTATATTTATCTAATGAGTAGTGTAGAGGCTTATCATTGGAGAGTGAAAATGCACTGGTTAAGGTATCTACTAGACTCCTCATCCCTCTGCACAATGGTAGCCAACCCACATTAACGAACGTGTTTTTACACACTATTGCAGTACGTATTTTTATCACACATCAATTGGATCCACTTTGTTAAAGGATACTTTAAAATAAAAACCTATATTAATGATTTATCATGTTAGGATTGTGTCGCCTTTTAGCAACGAATACACAATCATTTTGAAAAATTAAAGAGAACCATTCAAAACACATACAAATTTCAATATAATACAATTATAAGTAAGCAGCAGAGCTAAGAGGTCTAACAGTCAGGGTGAGATTAAAATTGTCTTATGATTTTATGTACTCGCCTTATGTTTTAACACGGTTATTTGCTTTCTGTTTCAAGGTTTATTGTTTGGAATTTGTTTTTTTATCTTAAGCAGTGAAATATATTGCCAAGAAAAATAGGACAAGTTTTTTTTTTAATAAAGAATGTCCGATTCTTGAATAAATGTTTATAGCATATAAGTTTCAGTTCCAACGGCTACATTTGCTTTGCCTAACAATCGTTCTGTAAAGTATAATTGAAAGTTTTGAGAAAGGTACAAGGAGATGGAGGGGTGGATTCCTCCATTTACGTACATATTGTTCTTGGAGGTTTTGAAGTTGCACTTTTGTTGTACTTAAGAAACTTGTTTTTGATTATTACAAGTAAAGTAGACTATAGCAGGAAATTGGCTATTCAAATCACGCTAAAAGATGTCGTAAGAAAATGCTGTTTAAATTTTTCAATGTCTATACTGCTCTTACATTTTGTTCAACGTATATGATTTAATACAACAATACAACAAAGAACAATCGAATTAAGTTGAATATTGTAGTAGTTAGACACTAACAATAATAAAAAATATGTAGTTTTTGTCAAATCCTCAAAAGTGGCTGGAACCAGTGTCACAGAAGTGTTCATTTGGTAATGTTATTTTAAGACTGTCAAGAAAAAATTTCTTATACTGAAACGTTTTGAAAATTTCTAAACCCCTCCTAGTTACCAAAAAATATATTGTAAAAGAAGAACCCTGAGTAATTTTATAACTAAAACAAAAAAAAATCATCCTTGGGTTTGTCAGTCAAGGTTGTAAGGGAGGTGGATAAATAAAACATAGTCAACACAGTAGTGTTTGGCCAGTATAAGGCCAATGGTCCTTCATATATTTATTCTTTTGATGAAGAGACCTCACGGTATTTCACAAAAAGAAGGGTAATAGCATAAATTTTTAAATAAGACAAAACTAATAGAGGATAATACAATATTACGTAGTTAGCTAACGTCATTATAAACTGTTATGTCTTTATTTATTGCTATTTCATTGTATGGAGCTTTTATAAAATTTTGAACGTCGACTTTTTTCTGGCTTCTCTTTTGTTACTATGAAATGCATATCATCTATACTTAATTTTGTAAAAAAAAAAGATATGGTAAGCATTAATGACACTATCCATATCAAAATCTCAAACCCAATTATCATAATTGTTAATTTCAATTTTGTTGCTTTTTGACTCCGCTGTCACCTATCTTCTAACCCTATTTTTTTATTTTCTTCATTTTAGATTTTTATTACTTCAGCCAATTCGGCCAAGGCCCTTTGACCTATGTACCCTTATTGGCCTAGTTTTACATGACGGTCTAGATTGTAGATATTTTAACTGTTCAGGTGGCGGGACAAAGTTTCTTTTTCTTCCAACGAATTATCATTTATAACACTTGTAAATTTTCGTTTTTTGGGTCTACCACTAGATAAGTTTTTCATACTGATATGTCTTTTCATACTGCTTTATTTTCAAACCTATTTATTATTGAAGCAAGTCTGATTTCAAACATTGCCTGTCTGCTAAACTTCAAATTTTGGGTTTTTTAAAGGTTTTTGAATTGTTGTAGTTCTTTTTTAAAATTACATAAGGAAACTAATTTTTTTAGCTGAAAGTAAGGAGCGACATTAAAACTTAAAACGAACAGAAATTACTCTGTATATGATATGAGTTGTCCCCTCCGCAATCCTTCACTCTTTACGCTAAAGCTTTTAATTGTTTTAAAAAGTAGAATTGTGGCAAACTGTCAAACTTTAGTGTAACTAGCGAGGGATTGCGGAGGGGACAACTCATTTCATATACGGAGTAATTCTCTTCGTTTTAAGTTTTAATGTCACTCCTTACTTTCAGCTAAAAAAATTTGTTTTCTTATGTAATTTCTGAACGTTTTTGAATTAATGCATGTTTGGTTTTGGCTTTCCGCACATAAATTATTAAAATGAAATTTTTATATTAATTCTTTTTTTTGGCTAAATGGCTTTCTCTTAGTTTTGGTCAGACGATTTTGAGAAATAAGGGGTGGAGAACGAGGCCTAGTTGCCCTCCAATTTTTCGGTTACTTAAAAAGGCAACTAGAATTTTTAATTTTTAACGAACGTATTTATTAGTAAAAAATATATGTAACTTAAGAATTAACTTACGTAACAAACTTTCATAACCTTATATTTTTATTATGTATTCAAAAGGGTTTTTACCCTCATTAATATCTCACTCTTTACACTAAATCTTAAGTTTTGTCCAAATTCCTTAAGAATGACTCCTCAATCAGAAAGGCCGTACAATAAATAGTTGAAATTACTAAAAATACTTTAGCATAAAGAGCAAGGTATTTATCTCCTCCTAAACACCCCGCTCTTTATGCTAAAGTATTTTTAGAACCCCTCATATGCGTAATAATGTCTGTTTGTTTTAAGTTTCAATGCAACCTCTTCCTTTCATTTAAAAAACCTTTTCATGTTTATTTTTTATTGTTTTCTCATAGTAATGCTAGAGAATCCTACGCCCTTTTCATTGAATTTTTCCTCCCCCATGACAGATTCCTCCAAAGAAAGATCCTCCAACATAGCCCCCTTTCCTCATCCCCACCCCCAAACAAAATAAAATCCTCCTGAAACTGTCTGTACACTTCCCAATAACCATTAATATATGTAAAAACTGGTCAAAGTTTGTAACTTGCAGCCCCTCCCCCAGGGATTGTGGGGGAGTAAGTCATCCTCAAAGACATAGTTATTATTGTTTTTGACTATGCTGAACAAAATGGCTATAAAAAATTTTGATCCGTTGCCTTTGGGAAAAAAATGAGCGTGGGAGGGAGCTTGGATGCCCTCGAATTTTTTTGGTCAATTAAAAAGGGCACTAGAACTTTTCATTTCCGTTAGAATGAGCCCTTTTGCGACATCTAGGACCACTTCGTCAATACGATGAACCCCTGGAAAAAAATAATAAAAAAAACAACAAACAAATAAACACGCACCCGTGATTTGTCTTCTGGCCAAAAATTAAAAATTCCACATTTTTTTAGATAGGAGCTTGAACCTTCTACAGTAAGGTTCTCTGATACGCTGAATCTGATGGTGTCATTTTCGTTAAGATCGTATTACTTTTAGGGGGTGTTTCCCCCTGTTTTCCTAAATAAGGTAAATTTTCTCAGTCTCGTAAATTTCTATGGGTAAGACTAAACTTGATGAGACTTATATATTTAAAATCAGTATTAAAATGCAATTCTTATGATGTATCTATTGATATCAAAATTCAATTTTTTCGAGTTTTGGTTACTATTGAACCGGGTCGCTCCTTACTACTGTTTGTTACCACGAACTGTTTGATATATAAACATATATTTGCAGTTACCAGTTTTTGCACTTTAAGCAATTAAATGTATTTTTATACTATACGTCTTTCAAAGATATTTGATTTTTCAAGCAAGACCAAGATCTATCGATGGTTTTTATTAAGTTTCAAACTTTTGGTTTTCTTTTTTAAAGTTTTTTACTTTTTGCAATCCCTTGTTAAAATATATACAAATATTTATGCAACTACCCCTTTTTTGCTTTTTACATAATTTAAAAACTTTTCATGTTGAAGTTTTTTTTTAACGATATTCGTTGCAACCAGGATCTAACAAAATTTCTACTAAGTTTCAAACTTTTGGTTTTATTTTTAAGGTTTTATATTTATCTAATATAAGGCTAGATAAAACTATAAAAAAAAACTAACAAGAAAGAACTAAAAACTAAAAAAAACTAAAAAAACAAAAAAGGTAAAAACTAAAAAAAAACTAAAAAGACATTTTTTTTTCTTTTTAGTTTTTTTGTAGTTTTTACCTTTTTTAAGTTTTTTTTAGTTTTTTTTTTAGTTTTTAGTTGGAAGTCAGCTTTAGTTTCTTCATGAGAATCCACCGTTCAAATATCATAGATAAAACTATCCATAACCATATGACATAAGTCAATGCTTTTATTATATTTTGGCTCCATGTATTCATAATGAAATCCATACATCCGCAAGTTAGATTTCACTAAGACAACAAATCAAATATAGATAGGTTTATCGAGATTTATTTTTGACTTGACCACTCGGCTAACGAGAAATTCTTGCTAAAGATTATTTTGGATCTAAAGTTATGATTTTAACAATTTATTGTCTTTGCTCCTCACTGGTAATTAATTCAATATTTGCATTTTTTCTAACTTTGTTCTAGTTTTTCTAAGACAAGCATTATCCCTGACTTTAAAAAAATCTGTCTCGAAAATATTCGATCCCTTTTGTCGTAATTTTAGTAGCATAAATAATACTTCTTACTTCGTTACTTCTTACTAATCTTGACCCTGGAACTTTAAATAATTTTTAGTCTTTGTTTCAAAAATTGATAGTTTGTCGTACATGGATGTAAAAGTAACATCTTAAATTATTCAGAATTTTTGTCTATAGTATAGAAGAATTTTTCCATACGACAGATATTTGTGGATATGAAAGGGAAAAATATCTTCAGGGTTTACCTGTTTTTTCTAATTCTTAGAAACTTATTTTTATATATAATAAATGTTCTATAAAATTTTCTTAAAATTTTCTATTGGCTCTAAAGTGGGGTTTATAACTCTCTAAGAGCAAATACAAAAACTATTTTCTACTTTTCTGAAAAAAAGGTACATCAGAAATATTTTTATTCTTTAAATGAGAAAATATCCAGACTTTAAGAAATAGATTTTAGCATACGTTTATCAAAAAAAATTGTATTTCTTGTATTAAATTTCTGATTGTATTCGTGTTTTTTCTCACTTTTCTTAATATAAACTGCAAATTAGATTCTGGTCTCTAAAAGGAATTTGGAAACTTAAGAAATATTAGTAATGTGCTCCCATGTACAAAATCTGAAATATTGAATTTGTTTTCAAAAGATATCAAACCAGCTTCGATTGACAGAGAACTCAATTGTTTGTAAATAATATGTTCTATTTCTCTGAAGGCACATTAAAAATAAAGGCACATTAAAAATAGGGTGCTAACTGTTGTGGAATAGAATTGCCACTTAAAAAAGGCACTAGAACTTTTGATATACAATCAAATGAAACTTGTTTCAATATTCTATGACGACTAGTTTGATACAATAACTACTGGTAAATACAAAAGGCATACAAATTCAAAAACAAATAAAAAAAACAAGCCTTCGTCATCTTGCTTTTGACAAAAAATGAAAAAAATTTCTTATTTTTTACATCGGAGCTTAAAACCTATAGAGCAGAGTTTTCTGATATTCTGAATGCAATGGTTTTGTTAGGATAAATTGATATCTTATGTGTGTTTTGGTCTTTTTGGCATAACTGGCTATATATTTAATGAGTAACATTTGCCGTGCAACTTTTGATTGTAACTGTCGATGGTTGATGCTTAAAATTAAACTTGATAAATTTTATTTTCTTTGAAGAAGAACAGACGTTTAAATTTGTGGTTTATCAATTGTTATCAAGACTGAGAATTTCTGGTTAATGTGTTGCTCCGAGTTTTTGCTACTAATGAGCCATACTACTCCTTATATACTGATCGTGACCGCAAGTGTTTGACAAACATAAATAAATAAAGTATCATTTTAGTTTTTAGACTATGTTAATATAAAACAAACGAAAATGATAATAAAAACTTTTTCTAAAATAAATGTTTGAAAGAAATACAAAGAGTTTAATTGAAACAAAAAACTAGACCTCCGTTACCTGTGCAACGGGAAGTGTTACAGCAACTGTGTCCTGTTCCTTAGGGCACAGTTGCGGAGCAACACGTGCAACTGTGCCCTACGGGACACAGTTGCGGAGCAATAGTCTCCATTATGTCCTTCAGAGGACTTTTTCTAATGCGGTTTTGATTGTTATCTTGAAGCATCTTTGATATGGTTTTATTTCGAGCTCCTACTAAACTAAGTTTGGTAAAATGTTTAGCTGGTCCAGAAATAAACGAGAAACATCAATAAAGGTTCTATATGAGTTCAAAATTATTTTATCTCTAAAAAGTTTACTTCCAAAACATGGGCCGTCTTAACTTGACGCCAATTCGAAGTATTATGTTTCGAGGAGCACATTTCGGAAATTATTTCCGGGATATCTAAAAGAGATACGGAAATAACGTCTTAAAGTTTTCTGCTTAACTTTTGATGGTCTAAGCTAGGAAAATATAAAACAAACCAAATTCACCAAAAAATTTAAATTGCCCCGAGGACATGACAAAACTTCCAAATAGAAAAACCCACAGAAGGAATTTTATTTCGGAGAAACTATTGTAAGCTCCAGTTGTTAGGAGATCGACACCTGTCGAACCACGCTGGAAAAATAGTTCTAGCTGGTCGAGAACAGAAGTTACCTCTAGAACGTCGAAACTTCGGAAATTATTTCTTAGAGAACGAAGCAACTTGGTATGTAGAACACTTCACTTGTTCTTGCATACTTTTCATAGCACTACTCCATAAAAATATAAGAAACATCAAAACCGAAAATTTGAGAAAATTCAAAAAAAAATTGGAACGAGATGGACTTTTCCGGAATTATTTCCGGGAAATCTGTAAGAGCTACGGAATTTTGTGCTTCGGTTCTCGAAAAGACAAATGAAAGTTATACAAGAGTTCAGCATAACTGTATTTCTAACAAGTTTATTTCCGAAGCTAGGGTCGTCTTAACTTGACGCCAAACATCGAACGCAGTTTCTAAGAAAATAACGGTTTTATTTTTTTTTATGGAAAACTGTTAGAAATTTTAGGAGCTTCTGTGGAACTTTTTTACTCTGTTTCACGTTTCCCTTCCCTCTGAAAAATCTCAAATTTTTAACTCTTACCACTTCGGAGCTACAGGTCGCTGATCACGGTGAGAAAAAAAAAAAAAAAAAAAAAAACTTCGAAAGTAGTAGTGTTGCTTCGCAACACAATGAGCAGAAAAAAGTCAAATAATCATCTAGACCTGAAGTTACCACAAATCACCATGTTAAATATAGAGAACCCAAGGCAAAGAGAGATTGAAACATACAACCGAGTTAAACTAAATAGTCAGAAAATTATAGAGTCTGCTTGCGAAATGAAATTTCTGTTCCCTATATTTCTGATGCCTTACATTCAGGCTTTAAAATCGAGTACTGAAATTTGTTTAAATTTGAAGTACACCTGCTTATAGAGTAATGCTTTAGAGGATACTGTCAGATAATATTGGAAGACGCTCTTAACGCATTTTCTACCTAATAGTCTTTTTCACACATCTTGGATTTTTTCGGGCAGTTTCCTGTAAAAAATTTTCTTTACACTAGAATAAATCATTTATACTTAATAAAAATTCCTCATAAGTGCTTCTTTTCGTTACTCCTGGCAATTGAGGCCACCATGCATTTTGTTGCTGGCCCATAAAACACAGAAAATGCAATTCTAACAAAAAAATAATAAAGAGAAAATGTTTAACAAGCTTATAAAGTATAAAATATAAGCAAAAGGAACCATGAATTAAGAGACAAGTTGGGATCCTACAAACCAATTCCAAGTTGGATGTTTATTAATAGAGGTAAACTTAAATCATCTGAATATATTTTTGAGGGTTTTTATTGCAAATCCCCCGTCTCTTTGAGCCAAGACTGTACGTTCCCCGTTGATAAGTGCAAATTGGATTTTTTTTTATTAAATTTCATCTGATGTCATTAGAGATAAATTAAAGCCACTGTAAGGTATTTTTGGGACTTTTAATGAAAATACCTTGTTTCTTTGATTGTGCGCTAGATTTCACTCATCCTCTGTAAAAAAAATTAATAATACCTTTCTTTTAATACCTTCCAGATTAACCCCAAGCTCTAGAAAATGTTAGCCCTAGCAATTCAAGCCACCAATGAAATATATGGCTGGCCCGTAAACACAGAAAAGAAATTCAAACTAAAATAGGGGAAGAATAACATGAAAAAACGCTTAGAAAGGATGAAATATATCCAAAAGGAACCATAATTTAAAGAACGGCGGGGATCAGACAAACCAATTCCAAAGGGTGAGGAGGGCTTGTTATTAGCGGTAAATTTAAACCTAATTAAGATATTTTTCAGGACTTTTAATGAAAATTCTGTGTTTCTCTGAGCCAAAAATAAGCTTTCTCTTTGACAAACAGATACGTTGACAAGCACAATAATTTCTTCTTTTCAAATTTAACTTAATCTTGTTTGAGGTAAATTTAAGTCAGACTAGGATATTTTGAGGAGGTCTAATTAAAATACCCCGTTTCTTTGATTGTGTTTGATTTCACTCCTCCTTTGTCACAAAATATAATTCAATACCTCCGAGCTTAGTTTTTAGCTTTCGAAGATGTTTGTCCAAACAATACACGCCACTTTTCCACACAAATACTAACCTTTGAGTACCTTTTGACCCCCTCCCCCTATATCATCATTCAATAACGATTTCCAGATATCTTCTGGTTTACAGCCTTACATTTAACCCAATGTCTCATATTTTTGCAAGCCTACTCTCCATGATATACCAATGCCATTCCCGCCACCATTTGTCACGCTAGGACTGAAAATCTGGCAGCTTTTGGCCTCCCCTTATAAATCCTGAGACATTCACCTATTTTGACTTAAAAATCGTATATTAAATCCAACCACGCAGCCATCAATCTGATAGACCCTGTCAATTCACGTCACTGTGCAACAGTTGACTGGTTATATGGCGCCCTGTGGTCAGACACAAACATTGTCAGACACAAAGGCACTGAGAAAGATACAAAAACGCACAGAGAGAAAACATAAGCAAACTGTAACAAAATACACACACACATACGATTACAATAACACACACACACAAACACACATACAGTCAGACACAAAAAAAACACAAATACACACTCAAACAAACACAAACATGCACACAAACACAAACACACATAAACACACACACTCATACAAATACAGTTAAAAAGAGGCACGAGGGGTTACACAACAAAACACAGAGGAAAAACTCACTTACAGACTTACAGATACACAAACACACATACACACATAAAAACAGCAATACTGTATCACACACAAGAAGTCAGAAGCAAAGGCACAGGGACACTAAAGCACACAAAGGTGAAAACTTTCACATACATACAACACCGAAAACTCAGACACACATGCACGCCCACAAAGACGCAAGCACATGGAGAGAGACAAACACACACGGAGGAAACAAAACATACACAGACACATAGAGGTCCACACAATGTTAGACACAAGGCAGATCCATATTTAGACACAAAAACACAGAAAATTAAATAAATACACACAGAAGGAAAAACAAACTCGCACAGACACAAAGTAAGACACACAGGAATATAGATAGGTTGACAAACGGGTATGGAGAGAGAGATAAAACTACAAAAAGAAAAAAACAAACATTTACTCACAACGACAAGAGGCCACAAATGCAGACACACAGTCAGATACACAGGCACGAAGAGAAGGACAAAAACTCACAGGGAAAATATACACAAATACACAGCTATAGAGAATAGGACACAGAGGCAAACACACACAAAAAGTCAGACATAGATAAATGAAGAGAAAGACAAATATGGAAAGGGAAACGCACAGTACGTAGAGACAGCCACACAAAGTCAGATCAACAGCCATAGAAAAAAAAAACAAAAATACACCGAGTAAAACACAAACACACACACATACACGCATACACAACCAAACAAATTCCGACACAAGGGCACACGTCCAGTTAGACAAACAGGCACGGAATGAATGACAAAAGCCAAAAGGTATATCCAAACACATTCACACACAACCACATAAAACTAAGAAACAAAGGTACACATATGTATTTAGACGCATATGTGCAAGGTGAGTAAAATAAGACACAGAGGGAAACACATAAACAGACAAACATAGCCACTTTAAGTTAGAGACACAATTACAAACGCAGTCAGACCCATAGGCATGGGGAGATAGACAAAAATACACATTGGAAAAAATGCCCACACACAGACAAAAACACACAATGTCAGACATAGAGGAACACAAGCATCCACAGAAAGAACCACAAAAGGTACAAACACAGTCAAAGTCGCAGGCATAGAGACAGTGAAATACATAAGGGCACAAATACAGACACGCTTACAACCCCACAAGTCCAAAAGCACAGGCACACATAAAGTTTGACACACTGGCACGAAGAGTGAGACTAAAAAACAGAGTGGGATGAAAATAAACGCAAACACAGATAAGAGAATCGGAAACGCACGCAATGACACAAAAAGTCAAACATAGATAGACAGAGAGAGAAAAAAACACAGAGGGAAACCTAGACACACGCAAACCACATAAAGTCGGATACACAGACACGCAGATAGTCAATCAAACAGGTAAAGAGAGAGACAAAAATACACATACACACCTCAAACCAAACTCAGACACACAAATACACAAAAAAAGAGTCAGACAAAGAGACACACAGAGAGAGAGAGAGAGAGAGACAAATAGACAAAGAGGGAAAAAACGCAGACACATATACAACACTAACACACAAAATCAGACACAAAGGCACACGCACAGTCAGACACTCATGCACGGACATAAAGACAAAACACACAGACGGAAACACACAAACATACAGACAGTCACAAATAGTCAGACTTAAATGCAAGCCCATACACGGGCATAGAGATGGAAATAGACAAAAGAGATAAACACACAGAAGCAAACACACACACAAATACAAGCAATATCATAGAAAGGAAAAAAAAACCTACATACCCACGCAATACCAGAAAGTCACAAACAAAGCCTCACACATAATTAGACCTCGCTGTTAAAACAGTTTTTAAAGGCCAATGATAAAAGGTCAGTGAGTCAATAGAATTGACGATTCCCAGGATGTAAAATGCTGAATTTTGTCTTTTTCCCTCTGTCTTTTTTCTCTTTTTACACGCCAGTGTCTTTGACAAAACGTATAAGCCTGTGTGTCTGAGTTTGAGTCGTTGTGTGTGTTTGTTTGTGTTTTTTCTTGTGTGTTATTGCCTCTCTCACAGTTTCTGTTTGTCTGACAGTGTGGGTGCCTGTGTTTATCATCTTTTGTGGTTGTATTTGTGTGTATGTGTGTGTTTTCTCCCTCTCTGAGCTTTCGTCTCTCTCCTATTGACTATTTGTCTAGCTTTATGTATGCCTGTGCATTAGACTTTTTTGGTAGTGCCTGTCTGTGTGTAAGAGATATTTTTATACTGTGTGTTTTTCACCTCTCTCTCCAGATTTGTATTTCTGACTGTATGTGTGCCTGTGTGTCTGAGTTTGTGTTGCCGTGATTCTTTCGTCTGTTTTTCTCTCTCTGTATGTTTTGTCTCTCTCTCCAAGTGTGATTAAGTTTGTATATCTTTTCACTCTCCGTATAAGTTTGACTTTTCGTAGTTGTGTGTGCATGTTTGTATACGTAAGCGTGTGTTTTTCTCTTTATTTGCTCTTGCCTCTCTCCCTTGTCTATGTGTCTTACTTTTCGCAAAAAACATCTCAGACTTTGTTTGGCAGTGCGTACGTGTGTGTATGTTTGTTTTTATTCTCTATATGCTTTACCTCTCTCTCCCCATGTCAGTGTTTCTAACTGTGAGTGTGAGCCAGTGTGTTTAACTTTTGTTTGGTTTTGAGTGTGTTGTCTATGTGTTTTTTCTCTGTGTGTTTTTTTTTCTCTCTCTCTCGGTGCCTCTGTGTTTGACTGTATTTGGCCGTGTTTGTGTGTGTGTGTTTCCTTCTGCGTGTTTTTGTCTCTCGCTCTCCCTGCCAGTTTTTCTGACTTTGTGTGTGCCTGTTTGTCTGAATTTCTGTGGTATATATGTGTATGTGTGTTAGAACCTCTTTGTGTTTTTTCTCTCTCACCCTGCTTGTCTTATCTGACTTTGTGTTGTTATTTGGTTGTTTGTGTTTGTGTGTGTATGTGTGTTTGTTTGTTTGTCAGTGTGTGTCTCTTTTTTCCATTTGTTTGTGGTTTGGTTGTTTTCTTGTGTTTGTGAATGTGTTTTGGTTTTTCTCTGTATCTTTTTTACACTCTACCCTTGCCCGTATCTCCATTTGTGCGTTTGAATTTGTGACTGAATTCAAGTGGTTGTGATCTTAGGTTTGTGTCTGTTTTTCCCCTTTATATTTTTGTCTCTGTCTCTATGCTTGTGTGTCTGACTATGTCTCTGTGTGTCAGTCTGTGTGTTTGAATTTTGTTGTTGTGTGTTTGAGTGTCTATTTGATATCCCCTCTATGTCTCTATGCGTTTCTGTCTCTCTCCAAGAGCGTGTGTCTGGATGTAAGTTTGCCTGTATGTCTGACTTTGTGTGATTGAGTTTGTCGCTTATGCGTATGTTTCTCCCTCACTGTGACTTATTATTTTCCCTATGCATGTATGTCGGACTATGTTTTCTGCCTCTGTATCTGATGTTGTCTGGTACTTAGTTTATTTATATTTTTAATCTGTGTGTCTCGTCTCTTTCTCCGTGTCTCTACGTCTGAATGTGTTTGTGCTTGCAAGGATGTCTAACTTGTATGTCAGACTGCATGTCTTGTGGCTGAGTGTGGTTATTTTTCCCTTTGTATATCTTAATCTTTCTCCGTTTTTGTGTGCCTGACTGTACGTGTTCCTGTGTTTTTTTACTTTTTTTATCTATGAGTGCATGTTTGATTGTGTTTGTATTTTTTTTCTCTCCATGACTGTGTGTTTGACCGTGTTTCTACCAGTGTTTCTAACTTTGTATGTTTGTCCGTGTATTTCCTCTGTGTGTTTTACGTCTCATTCTCTCCTTGCCAGTGTGTCTGACTGTATTTGTGTGTGTATGATTTTATTTTCGACTTCAAGTGGTTTTTAGTGTGTTTTTCTCTCTCTCTCTGCGTTTTTCTCTCTCTCTCTCTCCTCTCTCTCTCTCTCTCTCTCTCTCTCTTTCTCTCTCTCTTTATGTATCTAGTCTAAGCGTGAGTGTCCAACTTTGAATGGTCGTGTATTTATCTGCGTATGTGTGTGTGTTTTCCCTCTGTGCATTTTGTTTCCCCTCTCGTGAGTCTTTCATGAGTATTTTTGACACATATCGTATCTTTTCGGGCATTTTCATTGAAAAATATACGTTTGCACTAGAATCGATCATTTACGCTTAATGAATATTTCTCTATTAGCTTTCCTTCTAACGTCTTCTAGGAATTGAGGCCGCAACGGCAATACGCAGTTGGACCGTAAAGGAGAGAAAAGCTTATATAAACTTAAAAAATAAAAAGAAACAAAACCTGAAAAAAACTTACAAAGGATAAAATATAAGCCAATAAAACAAGAATGAAGGAAAGGTGGGAATCCTACAAACTAATTCCAGAGGTAACGTGTGATATTAGAGGTAAATTTGAACCTCATAAAGATATTTTTGAATAGTTTTAATAAAAATCCTTCGTTTTTTGCGAAAACTACATTCCCCGTTGAAAAGTGCCAATAAACAAAACGAAGATATTTCTGATAGATTTTATAGAAAATACCTCCTTTCTGTGAATGAGCGTTAGATTCCATTTATCCTCAGTGAAAAAATTCATTTTATACCAGCTTAAATTCAAGCCTAGAAATTGTTAGTTTAAGCAAATCACGCCACTCTACCACACTATTCCTGACCCTTGGGAACCCTTTTTACATTCCGTCCCCTCTATACTTTCTTAAGACGGTTTCCGGATTTTTTTCCTCACAAATCAAACATGCATAGACCATCTGTTACCTTTTGTAAGCCCCTAATAGCCACACAAAGTCAGATACATCAAACACAGACACAGTCGAACACACAGGCATAGAAAGAAAAGACAAAATTACACCGAGGAAAAAACACTCACACAAACACACACAGCCACGCAGAGTTAAAAATAAAGGTAAACACACAGTCAAACACACAAGCACGAGGGGAGAAATAAATCATACAGAGGGAAAAACACACACATATGCAAATAAGCACAGAACCTTACAAAGTCAGACACTCATACTTAGACTAGGCGGAGAAAGAGAGAGTTAGACATTATTTAAGAATGACTCCTGAATCACATAGCCCTCAGAATAAATAGTTGTTATTACTAAAAACACTTTAGCATAAAGAACGAGGTATCGTGGAAGAGAAAAACCCCTTATATACGTGATACCTTCTGTTCAATTTTAAGTTTTAATGCTAATCCAAACTTCCATTTGAAAAAACTCTTTTTTTATTCATATTCTCATTTTTTTTTTAACAGTGCTAAAAAATCCTGTGTCTCCGTCACGGAAATTCTCTTCCATTAATGATAAATTCCACCACAAAAAAAAATATTCCTACGTAACCTCTTCCCATTGAGCCCCCCCTCCCACCAAAAAAGAGTCCCCCTGAAAATGTCTCTGCAGTTCTGAATAACCATTAAAATATTTAAATAATGGTCAAAGTTTGTAACTTGCAGCCCCTCCCCTTGCGACTGTGGGGGATTAAGTCCCCATAAAGAGGGATTAGGGCCTTGATGTCCTCCAATGGTTTCGGTCACTTAAAAAGGGAACTAGAACTCTTAATTTCCGCACCCTCTATGCACCCTCTTTGAAGAGTAATATCATTTCTACTTTTCTGAACAGAAAGTATATATGAAATGTTTTCACTCATATGACTTGAATAAATAGAAAATTACTAACACTTTACGAAAAAAATATTAGCATATGTATTTTAAACTTAAATCCTACTTCTATTGATGTTTTATTCTACTTTAATTTTTGCTACTTTCATAAGGCTTTCCCTCAATGACTTTAATAGAAAAAAAATTAAGATTTCAAGCAATAAATATTACTATGTGCACATTAAGCTTAAAATCAACATTCAATTGTATTTTTGCTTCTTACTTTTTAGTAAGGTACAAGTTATGTACTGGTCCGATGAAAGAAATAGTGAAATGGGTAAAACTTTTTAATTTATTTCTACTTTAAATTGTATGTTTTTGTTTTTCCAAGGGGTAATTGAATCAAACCAGTCATCCTAGAATACCATGTTTTTGAGGAATACATAACTCCCAACAGTTTACTGGGGGAAGGTGTGGCCAGTTGGGAACTTAAGGGTATAGTGCCATCAAACTAGATTAAATTGTTTAATTGACCCATTGTTTTTGGAGGGGGGTTTCAAGAGGGAGGCTTAGAAAGGAGTATTTTTACATGGAGGAATTTTGTCATGGGAAAAGAGAATGCTCTGTGTTTGGAAAGCCGGATAAATAGTATGTCAACTATTTACCAATTTTTTCAATATATTGTTTGTTATTTGGAAATATATTATTGATTTTTAAGGAGGGAATTTCTAGGAGAAGGGGGGGGATATTACTTAGAGAAATATCTTCAAAAGGATAAGGAGATTCCTAAGAGCATTCGAGAAATAATCAGAAATAAAATTAAAATTATATGGATGCAAAGAGAATTTTGTAGAGGCAACTGCCAATAAGAAATTTTAGCGAGGACAGAACGGTATGTGAAAAATTCTACTAAATTTAGAAGCAGCATTGGAAGGTGAAAAGACATTCCCCAGGGGAGAGACTACAAGTTAGCAACTTTGACCAGCGTTTGCATACACTAATGATGATTTGGAAGTATAAAGATCTTTTCTGGATGATTTTTTGTTTAGGGGAGGGGGTTTAGGGGAGGGAGATACATGGAAGGATCTTTCCTTGGAGGAATATTTCAAGCGAGAAGAGAAATTCCATAAAGGGGGCGCAGGATTTTCTAGCATTATTTAAAAAAATAATGAAAAAATAAAATGAAAAAGTTTTTATTTTCAACTGAAAGTAAGGACCAACATTAGGACTTAAAACAAACAGAGATTATTACGCATATGGGCTGTTTATATCTTTCTAAATAGCTGGCTCTTTACACTAAAGTATTTTTAGGAATTTCAACTATTTATTCTACAGCCTTTGTAATTCAGGGGTCAATCTTAAAGAATTGAGATAAACTTAAGCTTTAGTGTAAAGAGTGAGGTATCTGACATGTCATTCGATTACCTTAATTGTGTAACCTTGATGTTTTAAATGTTTGTTCTAAATTCTTCTGAAGTAGTCCTTGAATTTTAAAGCCTTGAGTAGATTCGAATCTCTTGAAGTATACCATTGAATTTCTAACTGACGATGCCTCCTTCCAGTAGAATTTGGACGTCAAATCTTGCTAACAGACATGGTTATTACAAATTTTCACTATGTTATTCCAAAATTTTGATCAGATAATTTTGAAGGAAAAGGAGACGTAGGAGAGGGGGACAAGCTACCTGCCCAACAAACTATCAAACAGTTTGTGGTAATAAACCGCAGTAAGGAGTGACTCAGCTCAATAGTAACTGAAACTCTAATAAACAAAATTTTGATACGAATATTTACATCAAAAGAATGGTATGTTTATGCTAATTTTAAATACGTAGGTTTAATCAAGTTTAGTCTTACAAATAAGAAGTTACAATCCTTAGAAAAGTTGCCTAATTTTAGCAAAGAGGAAGAGCCATCCCCTAAAAGATACTGAATCTCAACGAAAATCCTACCTTTAGATTCAGCAAATAAGAAAATCCTATTGCAGAAGTTTCAAGCTCCTATCTGCAAAAATGTGGAATTTTGTAGTTTTTTTTTTCCAGAAGACATATCACGGATGCGTGTTTATTTATTAATTTCTTTTTCTTTTTTTTCCAATGGTGATCATATCTGAGATGTCTTTCTAGACGACTTATTCCCCCACAGTCTCTGGAGGAGGGGCTTCAAGTTACAACCATTGACCATTATTTACATTTAGTAAGGGTATTTGGGAAATGTATAGACGTTTTCAGGGGGATTTTCTGTGTTAAGGGTTTTATATGGGTCGGAGGAGGGATGTACCTGGAAGGATCCTTCTGTAGAGTAATTTATAAGTAGGGAAGAAAATTTCTAGCATTATTAAAAAAGAGAGAAAATAAATAAAAAAAATTCAGCTGGAAGTATAGAACTGCATTAAAACTTAAAAAGAAAACAGAAATTATTACGTATATAATGATTTTCGTCTCCTCCACAATACCCTGCTCTTTAAGCTAAAGTTTCTTATTGTTTTTCAGAAAAGAGTTGCTAGAAAGAGTCAAACGTTAGCGTAAAGAGCTAGGCATTTAGAAGGGGATTACTTCTTTCATATACGGAATAGTTTTTGTTCGTCTTAAACTGTAAAGTCACTCCTTACACAGATGTTACAGATATTACAATAATATTACCACAAGAAATATACCACACCGAAGATACCACACCGAACTCAGCCATCTTTGAGTTTGAAGACCCAAAAAAGCCTCCCTTTGCCTAGAGATACATCCTTATAAAATTGAATAGCGGTCTGATATAAGGATGATCTGCCTTGATGTTTAAAAAAACTAATTCAAAAGCAAATGCTTCAAAAACAAATAACGCGATGAATGGTCTGAGGAGAACACCCCAGTTTAATTTTCAAAAATAAAATATGAACCTGAAAAGAAAATTATCGAGATCTGTCGTTTGGAAATTAATTTCTCTATTGATCTTTCTTGGATTTGTCAATTGTTTAGTTGACTTAGTTTTCCCAATATATTTTTTTTTAATAATTAACAAGAGGTTACTTTACTCTATTGCCTGAAAACAATAAAATTAAGATTTAACCTTTATTTAAAAGTGCTAATCACTTTTTAACTTTTTTAGAATCCAACCCTATTTTTCTCTTCCTATTTTTTTGTTTCCATGCTATCTCTGTATTTTTAACTCAAAAAATCAATTCAAAAGCAAATACTTCAAAATCAAATAACCCGATGGTCATAGGAGAAAACCCAAGTTTTAATTTTCAAAAATTAAATATGAACCTGAAAAGAAAATCAACGAGATTTGTGGTTTGGGAATTAATTTCTCAATTTTTCTTGGATTTGCCAATTATTTAGTCGACTTAGTTTTCCTAATTTATTTTTTTTTCTTAGTAATTAACGAGAAATTGTTTTTACTCTCTTGCCTGAACAAAATAAAATTAAGATTTAACCTTTGTTTAAAAGTGCTAATCACTTTTTAACTTTTTTAGAAGCCAACCCTATTTTTTCTCTTCTTTCTTTTTTGTTTCCATGCTATCTCTGTATTTTGTGTTACTATATTATATTATATTATATATTATATTAAAAAAGAATTAACAGACTCTAATTAATTACTTAATAGATTATTTCGAATAAATTTTCACTTTTATGAAGAAAGTGCATATTTATTCCTATGTTCACGGCTTCAGGTACTTAAAGGTATTTTATATACCACTATTCGATTCCCTGGTTTTGAAACTCTGAGGTTTTAAATGTATATTCTAAATTCTTTTGATGTAGTCACAAGAAGAATATTCTGGAAAAACGTCCCCATATAAATCGTTCCAGATAGATGTTAAACGGGAGATGCAGCTCTTCCTCAACTTCTCAGTTCTTGGAATTCCTTCTTTAGATAATTGGATCGATCTCATTACTTTAGGGTCTGCCATAATGTTTAGATAAAGAGGGAAATGTGAGAGAGCTCGTTTGAGGGAGGAGAATTAATTTAGACTTTGCATTAAACTAAGTTTTTGTAATTGCATATAAGAAGTGACTTTAGAGCTTAAAATTAACAAAAATTATTCCACATATGAACGGGGTAGTCCCCTCCTCAACGCCTCACTCTTTACGCTAACGTTTGACTCTTTCTTGAAGCTCTACTTTTTAAAACAATAAGAAACTTTAGCTTAAAGAGCAGCGTATATACGTAATAATTTCTGTTTTCTTAGGTTTTAATACGGTTCTTTACTTCCAGCTAAAATTTCTTTTTATTTCTTTTCTGTTTTTTAACAATGCTAGATATTCTCTTCCCTCACAATAAATTCCTCCATGGAAGGATTCTCCTAGTAGCCCCCTCCTCTGACAAACATACAACCCTAAACACGAAAAAGTCCCCCAAAAAACGTCTGTACACTTCCCAATAACCCTTACTATATTTAAACAATGGTCAAAGGTTATAACTTGCAGCCCCTCCCCCAGGCCCTGTGGGGGCTTAAGTCGTCAAGAAAGACATAACTAATAGCTTTTTTGAGTATGTTGAACAAAATGGCTATCTCAGAATTTTGATCTGGTGACTTTGGGAAAAAATGAACGTGGAAGGGGGCCTAAGCTCCTATGTTTTCAGTCTTTTAAAAAGGGCACTAGAACATCTAATTTCCATTAGAATGAGCCATCTCGCGAAATTGTTGGACCAACGGATCTATTGATCACCTCTCGAAAAAAAGTAAATTAACAAATAAAAACGCAAACAATCAAACACCGTAAATTTTCAGTTTAATATATCGTGAACACTGCGAAGTAGTGAAAAAGAAAAAAGAAGCAAACTAATATAACAATATCATTACGAATATATCATACCCAATCATAATCATTATCAATGTCATAATCAAACCATTGAGCTTATGATATCTGACTAACAATATCTCAATATTTTTTTTTTTTAATCCTGGCAGTAATTGCATTCTTCTTGGAAAAGTTTCCAGTAAAGCAAGAAAAAGTGTATTTTCCACGAATTTTTTTGAGGGAAGGAGGGGGTAGGGTATAAGGAAACTCTTAAAAAATTATAAAAACTGTGAAACTCTTATCCACTATCTCATGATTTCAGGGAGTATTTTTGGTCCACACCGTTATTATGAAAGTTAAAAGTAACATTAAACCCCAAATAGTGCAGTTATTTCATAGAGAAGAGGGAATACCCCTTGCTCATACTGTCCTTCACCTCTATTTTGCAAAAACTTTGGAGGGTCATCACTAGATCAGAACTTGAGAGCTCTAGTAATTTTTTTTTAGTCCAAGGAAATTGGACACCAACAAGCCAACAATTTCCAGTCGAGGGCAATTTGTGGGTCTTTTCTCAGGAGGAGGGAATTTTCTGTGGGATATATTTTTCGGGGAGCTTTTCCAGAGGGGGGGGGGGGTAAAACCAGCCACCCTTCTCTAAATCATTTAGAATCTAAATTCTAAAGTATTTAGATAGAATATTTTTATCTATTGGTTACCCAATTAAACTTAATGAAAATATCATAGACAAAGGATTAAAATACGAAAACAATAAATTATAAAAAGTTATCCCTTTATTTAATTCCTCTGGCAATTGAAAACATTGTCATAATCAAACCGTTGAATATTTAACATCCTAATACAAACATTAAAATAAAACCAAACACAGAATAAAAAAGACAACACAGCACAAAACAAAAAACAACATCTTTACAAAGTGCAAAAAGATCTTAACCAGTATCATATTGGAAAAAGCAAGTATGCTTTTCAAATATAATATTCCTCTTTATTTCTTTATGTCTTACGAGTATTAAAGTCTGTTATTGTGAAGGAATGGATGTTTTCAGTCTTATTCCTGTTTCTTTTCGCTCGTTTGTGTTTAACTTGGTATTTATCGTAATCTGTTGTTTGAATTGCGTTTATCAAATTATTTTCTACGATTTTTATTGAATGTTTTAGAAAACTGATCAGGGCATAGATGGTGGGCTGCTTGCCCTCCAATTACTTTTGACTCTTGAAAAAGACAAGGGAACTGCTAATATCCCTCCAAATTAACTCCTTTACAAAATTCAGTGTCATTGCTAGTTATTATATTGTGACGCTGCTTATTATATTTTTATATGACCTCTTGAAAGCTACCATCCCTACATTTTTTTAACTCCCCTAAAAAGGAAAAATGTGACTCCCCAAATTTTATGATTTTTCTCCGATAGATCCATGATTAAAAAAAACCTTTTCTTGGCATCCTCATGCCTTCTCAAGAACAGAGAACACATTTCTGAAAATAAAATATATTATACATATTTTGACTTTAATAAACAATTAAGTTGATGATACGCCGTCATTTGCAATTTTTTTTTTCAGTGAAGTGCAAATTATGTTTTGGTCTTGAAAAGACATGAGGGTTGTCAGCATTAGCAATGTTAGACTTTTGTACCTTTTATCAGAAGACAGATCACGGCTATGCATAAATTTTATATTCTCTGGGGGGATCCAATCGAACTAACGGTCATGGAAGATAAAGTGAGGGCTCATTTTGATGAGCCGTCTTGAATTTTTTATGGGAAGGAAAGTTTCTGAGAAGAATTTTCCGGCAATATATCATAACGGGGGGGGGGGGGGTAAGGACCTTTCTAGGAATGATTTAAAAACCGGTCCCAAATCATTTTAATAGTAAATTTTTCTTTTAACTGGAAGTAAGGAGCAACATTAAAACAGAAATGATTCTGTATGTAAAGGATGCTGGCCCTTCTTTGACTCTCAATATGTACGCTAAAGACTACATAATTATCATAAGAATTTTTATTTAATTACAAGCTGAAAATTGAATGATGAGGGTTTAAAAGAACTTTGTGACTTTAGCATACAGAACAAGGCTTGAGGTAGGGGCAGTCTTACCTCACCAATGGAATAATTTTGATTTGCCTTAGACTATATTGTGGCTTTTTATTTTGGTTAATTTTTCTCAAATATCTATAATATCATGTATATCTCAACAGCTACTTTACTTTTAGCCAAGGTTAAATTTCACTCTTAACTTTCATTGAAATGGATCGCTTGATTTTAAAAAGGTATAACTTGATCATAAATTATAATGCACCTCTAACTGAAGATATCAGTATTATCTTGGATGAAAAAGGAGAAGCACGCATAAAGTACATTTGCCTCGGAATCTGCTAAGTCGATTAAATATTCATGAATTTTACTATATTAGGCATTGATCTGTTAAAAACCTTAAAATATGAATTGTAATAAAACTGTATATGAGAACCAATAAAATTCAAAAGCATAAGTTGTTAATTTGTAACTATTATGCTGAACAGAGTTGAGTATCTGTAAAAATATGTATTGCATCAAAGATTCAAGCGATCATCAATCTTTAAAAAGAAGAACACGTTTGAAAGATTAAATATTTTAATGTTATTAGGGTTTTTCATGAAATGTATTTGTTTTAGGCCGTAGCATCTAAATGTCTCAGGGAGGTTATGGATAGATAATTATTGAAAATACATCTGTCCTGAAAACATTTTAGGCTTATTTTTACTTTTTTAACCTAATATATGAAATTAGTTAAATGTGCTTAACTAAAAGAATGGTAGGAACCATTCTATGGTTTTCTAAGTCTTGAGACGCAAAGGTGCTAAAATTACACTGTGGTCAAGCAAAATCTGAATTTTATCTTTTACTGTTGCTACAGTAGGAATGCGCAGTTTTGACTGTGTGAAAAAAATATTTTTGTATAAAAAGTAAACTGTACTGATGAAAGTAGGAACAGGGTTCTTAGGCTCTAAAAAAACGAAAGGTTGAAGAAGATCCCAAGAGAATCGATTACAAAATATGAAATTATTTTAATATTTTTTTTAAACATGACATGGGAGGCGTTGAAATTATTTTCAGAAAGCAGGAAAACTACTGTTTCCTTCACAGTTTCCTGACGCCAAGCAACTTAAATTGATATAGCATCAAAATGTTTAAAATCCATATATCCTTAATTGCAAGGCTTAGAAGGAAACTTTATTTTTTCCCCTATTTTAATCTTGTATCTATGATATTTTCCATAAGTTTAATTTGGGAACCGATACAGAAAAAATCTGTTTAGTATAATTTATTTTGGATGTTAAATGATCTAAAGATTGGTAGCTAGTGTCTACCCCCCCCCCCCCCCAAAAAAAAAATACTCCCCTCCTTTGAAAAGCTCCTGTTTAATACAGTCCAAAGAAAATACCATTCCCTCTTTCCTGAAAAAAAAAACATGTAGAAAATGCCTCTAACTGAACCCCCTTCCTTCCCTGAAAAAAAGGCCCTTGGTAGATGTAGCCTCTCCCTCCCAAGAACTACCACGCTCAAGGTGCTGGCTGGTCTTCAATTCCTTGAGACCTTGGTGGAGCTTTGGATGTGGAACGCGCATTCCCTCTCCTCTATAGAATAAACTCTGTACATTTTGGGGTTTAATGTTACTCTTAACTTTCATAATAACATTGTCGACCAGAAATACTCCGAGAAATCATAAGGAAGTGGATAAAAATTTTACAGTTTTGATGAGTTTTTTTTTCTTTATTCCCTCCCCGCTCCTTCCAAAAATAACCTTTCCTGGAAAATGTACTTTTTTCTGACTTTTTACTGGAAATTTTTCCAAGAAGGAGAAGATTAGTGTCATTATTTTAAGAACAACCAGATATCAATATCTCTTATAAATGAAGGTGCGCTAAGAAAAGTTTTAACCCCAGATGATCTGCAAGAAATTTTCTGGGTAGAATTTTCAGCTAGAATTAAATTATCTCAGAGATTTTTTCTGGAGGGGGGGTTGTTTTTACGTGAAACAATTTTGTATTGAGGGGAGCCGGATTTCCCGGCATTATTTTAAAAGGGTCATAAGTGAAAAAAAAAATGAAAGTAGCGAGCAACATCAAAACTTAATAAGGATGGAAATTATTATGTATATGAAAGGGCTTCCCCCTCCTTAGGATATTGTTCTTTACATTAAACTTTAGATGTTTTGTCCCAATATTCTGTAAGAATGATTCATGAAAAAAAGTTGCCGCATAATTAGAGAAATTATGTTTTTTTTTAAATTTTATAATAAACTTTAGCGTGAAGACTAAGGCTTTGAGGAGGGGGCAACCCTTTTCGTATACGCAATGATTCCTATCAGTAATGCAAAAGATTGTTTTGGACTTGTTGTAATTATTCGTAGTTCAAACGTATTTTTTTGAGTTTACACCTTTATTATTGGTGCTAAGGTTGGGGGGGTCTATTATCCTTGGAGTGAACAAGTTGAACTAGCTTAGGTTTGTTGAAATTTTGCATAGTTTGGTATAGTTTTTAATCACCTAGTATGACAGATTGTCAGTCGATGCACACTAGGGAGAGGAGAGGGAGGCTGAAATCTTCATGATCCAAATTTTTCCGAGGGATCCGAATTTTCTAATGTGATCTGATTCGCAATCATATATCGAAATTTAAAAATATAGGGTTTTTTAAACCGAAAATAGAGAAAATAATTAAGAAAGACAAAAAAAATTCCTTTATGAGCAAATCCCTTCCTCATCAAACTAAAGTTTCTATCACTTTTACAACGCTTTTTATTCCAATTTAATGATCACACTGTTTTTTAGGTTTCTTTTAATAAATTGGGAGAAAAGTAAAATATTAGAGTAAAGAGGGGAGTCTTATGTGGAGAAAACCGCCTCGTGTATGGAAAAAAAGTATTTATTGTTTTTAAGTAGGTCGTTACTTTTATTGAAAATCTTTTATCTCATAGTTGAAAATCTTTATCGCAGCGTGATAGTGGTACCAAAGTGAAGGGCGATAGGCAAAATTTATCATTTATCTTTTTTGTGGCAGATGGTATCTCCTATGTGACATATAGCGATCGCGAATTCTGTCGGTCTTTCGGTCTGTCTGTCTCAGTTTTGCTACTTTAGGCACTTCCAGGTTGGCTAGGACGATAAAAATTTGCAAGTGTAACAGGAACCAGTCCAGATTAAACTAGAAATTGTTACTTTCCCCATTTGATCATCTGTGGAGGAGTTGGAGGACGGTTGAGTAGGAAAAAATAGAAAAAAATGAGGTATTTTATCTTACGAATGGGTGATTGGATCTTAATGAGATTTGATATTAAAAATGATATTGTGTTTTAGAGCTATTGATTTAAATCCCATCAATATTTGGTGACATTTGGGGGAGTTAGGGGGTCCTAAAATTTTGGAAAACACTTAGAGTGGAGGGATCAGGATAAAACTTGGTGGGAAAATGAACAGAAGTTCTAGATACGTGATATACATAAACAGAACAAATCTGGTCTATATGGATTTTTTTTTTGGGGGGGGGAGTTTAGTTCTGAAAATTTCGAAAAAATGAGGTATTTGTAGCTTTTGAAGGAGTGATAGAATCTTAATGAATTCTTAGGTTAAGAAGGACCTCGTAACATAGATCTCTTATTTGATTAAATAAAAAAACTAATTTTTTTAGCTGAAAGTAAGGAGCGACATTAAAACTTAAAACGAACAGAAATTACTCCGTATATGAAATGGGTTGTCCCCTCCGCAATCCCTTGCTCTTTACGCTAAAGCTTTTAATTGATTTAAAAAGTAGAATTGTGGCAAAGAGTCAAACTTCAGTAGTTCGTTACCACGAACTGTTTGAGACCAGACCAGATCAATAGTCTTTTGGGGGGGGGGGGGGGGGGCTGGGGAACCGGAAATCTTGAAAAACCCTTAAAGCCGAGAGATCAGGATGAAATTTGGTTGGAAGAATAAAAAGAAGTCCAATATACGTTACTGACATAACCAGACCTGATCCACTGTGGATCCGGTGACCTTGGGGGGAGGGGAACTAAAATCTTGGAAAACGCTTACAGTGGAAGGATCGGGATGAAACTTGGTTGGGAAAAAACACAATTACTAGATACATGATTGACATAACCAGAACGGAACCACTCTATTTGGGGAATTTTGGGGTGGGATTAAATCTGAAAAATTTGAAAAATTAGTTTTTTAACTTCCAAAGGAGTGATCGGATCTTTATGAAATACCATGTTTAGAAATACTTTTTAGCTCAGATCACATTTTTTTGGGGGGGTACCTAAACTTTTGGAAAACACTTAAAGCGGAGAGATTGGGATGAAACTTGGTTGGAAGAATAAAAAAAAAAAATCCAAGATAAGTGACTAACATAACTGGACCGGATCTGATCTCTTTGGTGGAGTTGGGGAGGGAAAGTAATTCGAAAAAATTAGAAAAAGAGATATTTTTAACTTACGAACGGATGATCAGATCTTAATGATATTTGATTTCGGTCTTCAAAGGGGGTACAAATTTGTATTTGCACTTATATAGTGACAAAGTTTGTAAGAAGTGCAGTTAATGAAACAGCTATGACATAATCAAAAGGATTTTGAAGTTTCATTAACTATAAAAGTGTATTCCCTTGATTATATATTTATAATACATGAGAATAAAACTTTATTCATCGAGTATCATGGCTTTTGGTTCATTAAACTCTCCTTTAGTTTTTCATGGATTTGAATATATTATCTTAGAAAAGTAAAAACCACATTTTAGAACCTAAAGAGCAAAAAATTGTATAGAAAATTTTTTATGTATTAAAACAGCTTTCTAAGCAATAGAACAACTAGGTAGAAGCTTCAGATATCACTTTTATATCCGATATATAAATATTGTATAATAAAAGGTTTATAATAACAACTAGAGAAAAATTCAAGATATGACTTTCATATCTACGTCTGGTGAAGTATTGATTTTTTAACAAACGGCAAAAAAATTTACAAGGACAAGGTTAGTCAGAAGCTATGAAACAGATGGAGATAAGAGAGAGACGAAGGAAGAGGCAAAGAGAATTTAGGGGATCTAAAAGAGATAAAAAGAGGTTAAAACTTGTAAATAAAGTGAAAAACTTGCAATTGTGGCTGCAACTACTTGTGACTAAAAATGCAAGAACTCGTGACTGCAAATTTTACTGTTTGTGTCAGTGATTGCTAAACATTATTTTATTCAAAAATTCTTATTCATCAAAATCTTCAACTTGCCCAGAGGGAGATACAAGCTCGACTACTGGGCAAGAAATATAAACAAACTTAAACATTCCTCATTGATACAGAACAAACAAAAAATGAACCATTATTTCATCTATAAAATAAAAAAAAATATCTTTAATGAGAGTATTACAGGTGAAGTAAGAGTGAGACCAAAATAAAATATAAAATAAAAAAAAAATTACCAACCGTTCTTGCAAGCAGATTCCATTATATAACTTTTTAATCGTCTCTTGAAAGATCCTTTTAGTATCTCAACAATTTTATTTAATATATATTTGTTGGCTATTGATGGGATCATATACCGGAGTTTGAAACGGGATCTTTCATTTTTCACCAGAAGTAGTTTGTACGGGTTAACACATTTAGTTATTAGTGAAATTTGATTTTCGGACAGTAAATTCTGGTCAAAAAAAAAAAAATTATGTACATGTTGAATCTGAAAAAAAAACCAACTACATAATAGCATATGAGATTTCTATTGAAGAGTCATTAGGTCTAGAAACAGGTAAGAAGTACGTGTTTCAGAGTAGATATCTGTAATCCTCGGTTGTTGTAAAAACTTATCTAGAATTCGAATAGTTTGTTTTGCAGGGTTTGTAGTGGTTTAATATGTCATTTAAAAGTCAGCAAAATATAGCTGAGCAATATTGGATGTGTGGATCATTTAGGCAAAAATATAGGATTCTCAGAACCTTATATGAGAATAAAAGTTTTAATCGGTGGAGCAAACCTATATTTCTTGATAATTTTAGTCTCAACAACGAAATATGTGTTTTAAAATTCATGATAGGGTCAAAAACGATACCTAAATATTTTTTCTGTGTATACTCTTTTGATTTCATGAATGTTATCAATGGTAATTTTATTCAGAGAAATAATTTTGAACTTTTGATTGGATCTTTCATAAATAATAAATTCTGTTGTTACAAAATTAGGGACAAGTTGGTTAATTTGGAACCAATATGTGATGGATCTTGCAACTTCAATCAGTTTTTCTTTCAGTGCATCTAATGTTGTTGCTTTTAAACTTGCTGCAGCATCATCCGCAAACGTAACTGTTAATGCATTTTCAGGAGAAGATTTAGGGAGATAATTTATATATTAAAAATACTAGAGGTCCTAATATTGAATATTGTGGTACACCGATATTATTATTCGATGTCAATAAATACTAGACAAATATTCACCATCAATATCTACAAAAAACCTTCGATTGTGCAAATATGATTTGATGAATTTTTAAGGTATTCCTCTTATTCCCGTATTTTCCAGTTATTTAAATAGAATTTCGTGATTTAATGTGTCAAAAGCTTTCTTAATATCAATAAACAATGTAGCTGCTAAATAATCATCATCTAAAGCATCATTAATGAAAATATATATTGCGCCGACGGCATCTTCTGTCGATCTATCTTTTAAAACCCAAGCTTGAACTTCGAAAAAAAATTTCTTTTCCAGAATTAATGTAAGTCTATCTTTCATTATTTTTTCAAAAACTTTAGCCAGTGGGGAAAAGAGCGCAATAGGATGGTAATTATTGGGATCTTGAGCCTCACCTTTTTTTAATATAGGGATTATTTTAGTCTTTTCAGAAGATCAGGGAAGAAACCCTTTTTTATGCTCGTATTTATAACATGTGCAAGAAGTTCATTTATTACAGTAAATACTCCTTCGACTACTGCAATTCTGACTGTTAGTGCAAACTTTGGAGCAACTTCTGCTATTAAAATTGATAGAAATTAACCAAATCAAAAGAGTTTAAGTGTATTAAGCCTGTCAAAATGGCAGAGTTGATTCAGTATATCGAAATAGAAGTATTTTACAAAGGACTATAGATATTATATAGATATAGGCTTAATTTAAGTTTTAGTAGTAACTTCTGGTTGTTTTGAGTTTGAACCATTATTTTACTTTATTTCTGCTAGTCTAAAGTGGAAAATGGTTCAGCAATTATCATTGAAAAAATTTCTTATTTGAAAAGTTTTTTAAATTCATCCCTAAGAAGCGCCTTTGTGTCTGACTTTGTGTTGATGTGTGTATGTGTGTTTTTGTCTCTCTCTCTGTACCTGTGTAACTGTTTGTGTGCCTGAGTGTCCGACTTTATGTGGTTGCGTGTGTGACGTTTCCCTCTCTATGTTTTCTCTCTCTCTCTCTGTGTATCTATTTTTGTCTTTGTGTGTGTATGCGTGCGAGTCCGACTCTCTTATCTGTGTGTGCGTTTATGTTTATCCCCGTGTGTGTTTTTGTCTCACTTTTCGTGTCTCTGTGTCTGAACGTGTGTGTGCCTGTGCTTGTGGACTTGTGTGGTTGTAAGTGTGTTTGTCCCCTTATGTTTTTGACTGTCTCAATGCCTGTGTCTTTGACTGTGTTTGTACCTGTGTGTCTATCTTTATGTGGTTGTTTGTGGTGCCTGTGTGTCTGACATTTTGTGTTTTGTGTGTGTTTGTGTGTGTGTGCACTTTTCCCAGTGTGTATTTAGTCTCCCTCCCTATGTCTGTGTGTCGGACTTTGTTTGTGTCTGTGTGTCTGACTTTGTGTGGTTGTATTCTTGTATTTGTGTTTGTGTGTTTCCCTTTGTGTGTTTTTGTTCTCGCCTTGTAATTGTGTGTGTAAATGTATGTGTTTACCTTTGTTTCAGACTTTTATGTAGTTGTGTGCGGATGTGTTTCTTTATACCTCTGTGGTCTTTTCTCTCTCTCTCAGTGCCTGTTTGTCGAACTGGGTGTGTGCCCTTGTGTCTGAATTTGTTTGGCTGTTTGTATATGTGTTTGTGTGTGAATTTTAATCTGTGTATTTTTGTCAATTTCTCTATGGCTGTTGGTTTGATTTTTTGTAGATATCTTCTTTAACTGTGGGTCCCCCTTTCTATGTTTGTCTCTCTTTCCATGTATCTTTTTCTGACTGTTCGTCTGTGTGCGCCTCTTTGTCCTACTCTGTGTAGCTGTGTCTGTGTGTTTTTCCCTGTGTGTTTTTGTCTTTCTCTTCATTCATGTGAAAATGAATGTGTTTGTGGCTTATTGTCATTGTGAGTATATGTTTTTTTCCCTCTGTGTGGTTTTGTCTCTCTCTATACCTTGTCTACCTGTCTGTGTGCCTGTGTGTCTGATTTACTATGTTTGTGTGGTTTTCCTTCTGTATGTATTGGTTCTTTCCAATTGTCTTTGTGTTTCACTCTGCATGTTCCTTGTGTCTGAATTTCTGTAGATCTGTATGTTTTTGTGTTTTTTTCTTTTCTCCGAGTGTTTTTTTCCTTCTGCCCTTGTGTGTCTAACTGTGTGCGTGTATGTATGTCTGACTTTGCGTTGGTGTATGTGTGAAAGTCTTCCCTCTATGTGTTTTTGTGTCTCCCCATGAATTTGTTACTGACTTTTTGTTTTTGTGCCAATTGCTGTCTTTGTATTATTGTTTGTGTCTGTGTGAGTGAGTTTTCCCTCTGTGTTTCTGTATCTCCCCTCGTGCCAATTCTTGACTGTGCGTGCGTTCGTGTCTATTCGTTTATGTGTAGGTTTATGTCTGTGTGTTTATGCGCGTTTGTGTGTGTTTGTGTGTGTGTATGTTTGTTACGGTTTGTTTGTGTTTTCCTCCCATGTGTGTTTGTCTCTCTGTGTGTGCCTTGGAGCCTGACAATGTTTGTGTCTGACCAGAGGTTGCCAGAGGACCAGTCAAAGTGTTTTACAGTGACGTGAATTGTCAAAGTTTTTCAGAATGAGTATGACTTGCTTGGATTTAATGTTTTTTTTTTTTTTTTTTTTTTTTTTACACGAAAAAAGCTGAAAATGTCACAAGATTGATCAGGAGAGGCCAAAAGATGTCAGATGGTTAGTCCTATTCAAACATGGTGGTAGAAATGACAATGGTATGTCACGGAGGGATAGCTTGCAAAAATATGAGACATTCGGTTTAACACAAGGTTTTAAACGAGAACATATCTTGAAAGTGTCGTTGAATGATAACGGGGGGGGGGGGTTCAAAAGGTATACAAAGGTCAGTATTAGTGTGGTAGAGTGGTGTGAATTATAGGATCAACATTTTCCAGAGCTAAATGTTAAGCTGGAAGGTATGGAAAGGAATTTTCTGACAAAGGAGGGGTGAAATCTAACACTTAATCAGAGAAACGAGGTATTTTCATTAAACGTCCTCAAAATTATCTTAGTGTGACTTAAATATATCTCTAACGAAATTCCATAAAATTTAAAAATAACACATTATATCGCTTGTCAACGTGTCAAAGGGAAAATATAGTCTTGGCTTAAAGAAATGTGGGATTTTCATTAAAAGTCCTCAAAAGTATCTTAATTTGTCAAAATTTACTGCTAATCACAAGCCCTCCTCATCCTCTGAAATTTCTATGTCAGATCACCGCCTTTCATTAATTCATGGTGCCGTTTTCTTATATCTTATCTCTGATAAGCCTTTCCTTATGTTTTTTTCCAAGATTTTAGTTTGAATTGATTTTCTTTGATTATGAACCAGCCCCTTATTTTGATTCAATAAATAGCCCAAGCAATGAATTGCTTGGGCTAACATTTTTAGAGCTTGAAGTTAAGCAGGAAGATGTTAAAATAATTTTTCGACCGAGGATGAGTGAAACCTAAGGCTTAGGAAAAGAAACGAACTATTTTAATTAAAAGTCCCCAAAAACATCTTAAAGTGGCTTAAATTTAACTCTAATGACACTGTGTGAAATTTAAAGTAAAAACTGTTTCCAGTTTGCACTTCTCAACGGGATATGTACAGTCTTGGCTAAAAAACGGGAGATTTTAAATAAAAACCCTCAGAAATATCTTAAAATTATTTAAGTTTACCTCTAGTAACAAGCCTCTGGAAATAGTTTTTAGGATCCTCACCTATCTCTAAGTTTTGGTTTCCTTTACTTATATTATTGTTTGCGTTTTATGGGCCAGCAACATAATACATGGTGGCTTCAATTGCCAGGAGTCATGAGAAGAAGCACTTATGGGGAATTTTTCATTAAGCATAAACGACATATTGTAATGTAAATGAAAATATTTGCATGAAAACTCCTGAAATAATTCCATAGGTGTGAAAAAGACTCTATTAGGTAGAAGCACATTTACTGTAACGCCCAATAATATCTGACAGCATCGTCTAAAGTATTAGTCAACAATCAAGTGCACTGAAATTTTAAAAAAATTCTTTACTCGATTTTCCTGCCTCCATGTCAGGCATTGGAAAACTACAGAAACACAATTTTCATTTGTCGAGCAGACTAAACTTTTTTGTTTGATTTACGTTTAACTCAGTTATTTGTTATAATCTCTGTTTTTTTGGGTTTTATTTATTTAAAATGGTGATTTGTGGTACCTTTAGGTCTGGAAGATAGTTTACTTTCTTCTGCTCCTTATATATGGAACAACTGGTGTAAAACTCAAGATATCATTTTCAAATTCACGTATGACAAAATATTGATTTTTTAACAAAGAACAAAACAGTAATTAATTTCTCAAAGATAAGGTTAGTAAGGAATAATGAATAAAGATACATACAGCAGAGTAACAAATTAAGGGACTGACAACTGAAGGTCTAAAAGAGAGGAAAAGAGATTAATAATTCTAAATAAAGTGAAAATATTAATTTTGTCATTTTTAGTTTATACAGTAAAAATAATTTTGTAAACTATTAATAAAACAAAAAATATAAACTTGTAGATTCAAAAGGAATCTACAACATTGAGTGAAAGAAACAAAATTAAGATTTAAAATGAACAAAAGTTATTTTGTGTCTAATTTAGACTTCCCCTTCATACACTCTTGATCGGTATTCAAAAGTTTGTTTGGGCTTCAAATAAGCTTCTCATTGCCATTGTATGAAGTTTATATTTATACAAATTAAATTTCTCATTTAAGCTTTAATGCTGCTTTTCACTTTTAGTAGAAATTTATTTTTGATTTGAATAATTTCCTAGAGCTGTTTTTAATTTCTATTTTGTAAATAAAAATTCTTAGATTGTAACTTTTAGGAAACTTGTTAATCTCAAACTCTGCAAAGATATCCACCAGTCCCAAAAATCTTCTCCCCCTCATAAAATTTCTTGTTTTGTTAAAATATGTTCCCCTCGATAACTTCAAATTAGCTAAAATTCCTCTTCTAATGTTCTCGAACTATTCGTTGAAACCTTCCCCGGAGCATTTCGCTCTCGCTTAAAATTTTAAGTTGAAAATTCCCTCCACAAAATATTCTTTAATTTAATATAGGAACAATTTAATAGGAATCACTCCCTTCTTGAAGAAATTTCAACCAGATATAATCTCTCCCATATAATCTCTTTCCTTGGAAATCAGTAATATGTTTTCAAATACCAGATACTATAGAAAGTAAAAAATAGTACTACTTATCTGGCCCTCCAAACAAGGAGAATTTCCTTCCCCCTTGAACAAATCTGACTATGTATAATCTTCAGGCCTTACTCCCCTCCATAAGAATTATCCCCCCTCAAAAATGTTTTTATAAGGTAAATATAAGGTAATAGTTAGTTAGACTGCACTAAAACTGGTTTAAACAATTATCGTAAGAAAAAAATGTCGTTTTGGCTAGGAATAAGTGAAAATGAAAAGGTGATGTTAGGTAACGAAAATATTGATCAGGTGAAAGCCTTACTTACGTTTGTAGTATTATTAGTTAATATGGTGGGAGCAGTGAAGATGATAAAAGTAGAATAGCCAAGGCTCAGCATGTTTTTTGTACAGTTGAAAAAAAAGTTTAGAAGAATAGGAAGTAAAGTCTGCAAACCAGCATCAGAATTTGGGAATCTACATAGATGTTAATAATCAAATTATAAGACAAGGACACTCCAAAAAGCGGATGAAAATTTGCTAGATCTTTACAAACAAAGTTGCTTACGGACTGTTTTGGGTATCCGGTTGACGGACCGTATTTCAAACAATATGCACTATGAGAAATTGAGTTCAATCCCGCTTTCCAGGGCTATATTAAGAGAAAGGTGTAGAGATGGCTAGGGTACGTTTTTGGATGAAAGATGACAGTTTGTAACAGATTTTCCTTTTTCCCAAGCCTTACGGGGCAAAACGAAAAGCAAATCATCTGTTGTTGCAGTGGGAGAATATCATGAGGATAAATGTAATGGAAACGAAAACTTTCTAGTGCGGTGAAATGAGAGAGACTTTGAATATTTTTATCAAGGGGGAGTTTGTCTACTTTTATTTTCCTCTGGTGGCTGGCTGCTGTAGTGACTTATTACCAGTAGTAGTAGCAGTAGCAATAATAGTAGTATACCAAACTGAACAAATTGAAATTTTCTGGAGTGATTAAGGTTTCATTGGACCTCAAAAATTGACTTTTAAGAGAATGCAAAGGTAAATATTAAAACACTTAGTGTATATAGCTTATCCACATAAAAGAAAACTGATATAAAAATCTTAAGTTGTTTTGAAGAAGGCCGTAGGACATCAATTTTCGTTGGTGGAAAAGCTTAAGATTGTTTCTTAAATACATATGAAAATTTTGCTGCAGACGCTTCAATGTGGAAGTAGCAAGGTATATACAAGAAATCTTCAGTTTTAGTTAAATTCCGGCTTTCATTCAGTCAACACCTTTTGTGTTCTCAAGGAATTACATGTGAAAAAAGAACCTATTTTGGTTATATTGACTGTTGTTTGGACTATTTTATTGGATTTTGATTATTTTATTTGGTTAAAGTTCATTAAGGATTTTTCAAATACAGCGGATAATTTAGCAGGCTTCACAATCCACCATTCCAATAAGGGTGATTGCCACCTGCCCACGCTAAGATTTATTTCCTTTTGGATATTTTTATATATTTTATGGATCATTATTTTCAAAATGTTAGAGCTCTAGAAGGGGGAATTAGTTTTGGTGTAGTTCAAAGGATATCCACTTTTACTTGTTCGTATTGCAAATAATTTTAAGCGAAAGAATGAATAGTTAACTTTACCATTTCTTGCTAAGGATTTTATGATTTGCTAAGGATGGTATGAACATACATTTACTATACTACTAAACAGAGTTTCAATATCGGCTACTGCCACTACTTGTGACTGCAACTGCAACGAATAGGAACTTTGGCAACAGCTATAATTAGCTAGAAATGTTTGCAACTTCAACTCTTACTAATTGTTAAGCTAAATATTCTATCACTACCGCTACCTTTACTTACAATTAATGTACGAAATGTTTTCCACAAAATGATTCTTTCAAAGATATACAAAGAGCCCAATTTAGCCTAAAACTAGAAAAAATAAAGGATTGTAGTCTTCCAAGCCTAAAACTACCATAAATCACTATCATTAAATAAATATTCCTAAAACAGAACACTAATCAGAAGTAGGGATCTAGCGTTGCCTATAATAATGGCCATAAGGATTTAATATTTTATTCTGGTTATTTTTTTCCATGGACAATTCATATGGAAGGAGTGGTTGCATAGACTTTGGAGGGGCTCATTCAATTGTAAATTGGAAGTCTCATTGTCCGTCTTAAGAGTCAAAGGGGATCAGCGGGCAGCCTCCCCCTCCCCAAGGCTCTTTTCCCTAAATGTATCTGTTAAATATTTTGAGATAACCATTTTGTTAAAATTATAGGATAGATGAGGTACCCAAAACTCCAAAGTCAAAAGAATCACCTGAAACATGGGCCTAATCTTCTAAGCCCTGCTCTGCGATATATATTGCTCTTATTAAAGGGGTGCCCGTAAATCTTCAAAGGTTTTTCAAAGATTAGATTATAAAATTTATGGGGGATTAAAACCTTATAAATCCAGGGGAATGTATTTTACCTTGTACTGCGGGGTACATGAGGTTTTCACAGAAGAGGTGGTTGTGTAAGCTTCGTAGGTCAATCAAATAATCAGAAATTGAAGGTCGTTGTTCTCTTTTTAAGTGTCAAACTTGATTAGGTGGTAACTAGCCTCCTTGAGCAACTAACCCCTTCAAGCCCTTTATTACAAAATTTATCTCATAAGTAATTTCAAATATTCATATGTTCAAAAAAGATCATTCAACACAAACTCTTGGTTTTGCAAAAATCTCCAGATCCCAGAAAGAAGGTTTTATTGAAGGGGTGGTCATATAAACTTCATATCCTGCTCATTCAACTAAGAATTTGAAAATTTTCCTCATTAGGGACTGAAGGGCACCAAACCCTCCTTGCCTTGTTTTCTCAAAATCCACTTGATCGATTTTTTTATCGCCTTTTAAATCAAAAAAGGTTGAAAATCAGAAAAATAAAAATCGGGGGCTCCTCACAACTCTCTAGAGACAGAAAACAAGTGTTGTAAGTTATACCCTGACATAGATATTGTTTTAAGTGATGGTTTTTAAAATACATCAAAGATCATCTAATCCCGGCCCCTACCCAAAGTAAAAAAACAAAACTTATGTAGGCTGGTGCTGGTAATTCCTCCATGCATCCCCTCAAAAAGAAATTAATCCGCTCTATCCTATTCCAAAACATCGGAATTGGTCTCTGCCCTGTCCTTAAGATCTACCCACCCCGAGAAAAAATTAATCATAGACAATACTTAACTTCAAAAAATATTAGAACTGATTTCTGATCCTCCACGGCCCAATCTTTCCCCCTCCACAAAAACCACTCTTTGACGATATATTATTCCAAAAGTTTGGGAGCTGAGAGATACACAGATAGAGACACATGACTAGCCGTGACTTGATGCCCACATCTATTATCTCAAATTTCTTTTTTGTGTATAAGATGCAGAGACAGACGAAAAGCCTCCCAGACAAACAGGCACAGAGAAAGAAAGGAAGAGAGAGAGAAAGAGATAGAAAGAGAAAGAGAAAGACAGAGAGAGGGAGAGAGAGACAGAGAGAGAGACAGAGAGAGAAAGAGAGAGAGAGAGAAAGAGAGAGAGAGAGAGAGATAGACAGACAGACAGACAGACAGACAGAGAGAGAGAGAGAGAGAGACACAGAGAGAGAGACGGAGAGAGAGAGAGAGAGGGGAAGGAGAGCCCCATCTGGGAGCCATTGATGATAAGCGGTTGACTCAACTGACAGCCATTTGGCTTGTTATGACCCCATTACCGAGAATTTGCTTCTTAGATGTGGAGTCCATGGAAAAACACTTTCCCATTCACTTCAATTTTACCCATAACTTTTTCAGGTACAAATGTTTTTAATGTTTTTGAAAGGATTATGTGGACAGCAGCAATAGTATCCCAAAGATGTTTTTTTTTTTAATCTCTGTCCCTAGTTTTAAAGACATCCATATCCTTGCTTTTAAACACAGCCAGTGCATGTTAGTCACCGGGAATGTTTTCAAAGAAATGCAGGTGTCTGTTACATCATAATGAATATTTTTTAAGAGATGCAAGTGTCTTTTGCGTAAAAGGGGTGGTTTACTTTGGTTGTTATATAATAGGGCTTTTTTATTTTGGATTGCTGCATATTAGGGTTTAACACGCTATGTAAAAGGATTTTTAAGATCAACTAGTCAAGCAGGAAAGGTTCTTAAGTAATTTTTCTTCAAGACCTTTATCAATACGTTTAAAGATATCCCAAGACTTTTTTTGAGACTTATCTCTTCAAGACTTTTCAAGACATTAAATTCAAAACATTTCAAGACGTTTTCTAAGATACTTTTCCTCAAGACATTTTTGAAGACATTTTTCTTGAAGGTGGAGGTGGCTAATATGTAAAAAGC
>NW_027062835.1:0-37500 GCF_032884065.1 Artemia franciscana | reverse complement strand
AGAGAAACTAAACACAAAGATGGAAAACAGAAAATCATAGGCACATAAACACACCACCACACAAAATCTGACACTCACACTTAGACAAGGCACGGAAAGAGAGAGAGAGAGAGAAAGACAAACACACACAGAGAGTAAATACACACATATAAGCACACGAAGTCGGAAATACCAACACACACATACATACAAATACAGTCGAACTGGCACGGAGAGAGAGAGAAAGACACAAAAGATACAAAGGGAATACACAAACAGACATACTAAGTTAAAAACACAGGTAGAAACACTGTCAAACTTACGGTCACAGAGAGAGAAAAAAATACACCGACGAAAAACACACTCAAACATACACTCACAACCAAACAAAGTAATAAACACAGTGACGTGCAGAGTCAAGCATACAAGCAGGAGAAAGAAAAAGACAACCAGAGGGAAAAACAACCACACTCGGCCACAAGACAAGCAGTAAGACATACATGACAGACAAGCAGGCGAGCGCACACACACTCAGACATAGAGACATGGATAGAGGGACACACAGAAAGAAAAACTACACAAAATTACAATCAAACAAAATCAAATAAAGAGACACAGACCCACAGTCAGATATACCGCCATAAGGAAAAAGAAAAAGTCTAACAGAAGGAAAAAACGCATAAATAACTAACTTAATCACACAAAGTAAAACACTCAGGAGCACACACAACTAGAAACTCAGTCTCGAGGAGAGAGACACAGAAACTCAAAGAAGGGAAATCAAATAGACACTCAAACACAAACAAAACAGAAACAGACAAAAACACAAATTCATACACACAGGCACAAACATGTAACCCAGTCTTACACACACGCAAGGAGAAAATAGAAAAAAACAGAAAGAGGACAAACACATGCACAAGTAAAATTAAAACCACTTCAAGTCAGTCATATATTCACACAAACAAACGGACATACAGGCATGGATAGAAAATAAAAAAGCCAGAGAGAGAAATCAAAAAGATAGTCAAACACACCCAAACATAACCTTACAACACACAAAGGGGAAAAAGATACACACACAGACACACATAAACACAAATAAACACAAACACACAATACACAACAAAGTCAGGCACACACACAGTCAGAAATACAAACATCGAGAGAGAGGCAAAAAACATGCAGTAATAAAACAATCATATACACACATGCACTGCCACAAAAACTCTGAGACACAGGCATATATAAAGCTAGACACAGAGGCACGAGGAGAGAGGCAAAAGCATAGAGATGTAAAAATACACACACATATATACACAAACACAGCCGCACAAAGTAAGAAACCCAGGTACGCAAACTGTCAGACACATAGACACCGAGAGAGACGCGAAAACACACAGGAGAAAAACACAAGCAAGGACTCACAACCGCTTAAAGTCAGGCAAGCACACAGTCACACACACTTGCGTTTAGAAAAAAAGACAGAAAAAGAGACACAATTCAATATTTCACATCCAGGGGCTAGTAAATTCTATTGACGCACTGATCTTCTATCATTGGCCTTTAAAAATTGTTTTAACAGCGAGGTTGATTATGTGTTTGCCTTTGTGTGTGATTCTCTGGTATCGCATGGGTATGTGCCTTTTTTCCTCTTTGTGGTATTGTTTGTGTTAGTGTGTGTGTACTTTCCCCTCTGCATTTTTTGTCTTTTTTGACAATCTCTATCTCCGTGCCCATGTATGGACTTGAATGTGAGTCTGACTTTGTGATGCTGTGTTTTTCTCTGCGTGTTTTGTCTATCTCTCCGTGCCTGTATGTCTGATTGTGTGTGCCTTTGTGTCTGACTTTGTGCGGTTGTTTTGTGTGTATATGTTCTCCCTCTCTCTGAATTTGTCTCTCTCTCTACGTCTATTTGTCTGACTATTTTTGTGTGTGCCTTTGTGTTTCAATTTGTGTTGATGTGTGCCAATATGAAGTGTTTCTGATTTTGTTGTGTTCGTGCCAATATGGCTGTCTTTGTGTTGTTGTTTCTGTTTGTATGAGTGAATATTCCCTCTGTGTTTCTGTCTCTCCCCTCGTGCCTATTTTTGACCGTGTGTATGTTTGTGTCTATTTGTTTATGTGTATGTTTATGGTTGTGTGTTTGTGTGTGTTTGTGTGTGTGCAAGTGAATGTCTGTGTTGTTTGTTTGTGAGTGTGTGTGTGTGTGTGTTTGTGTGCGTGTGTTTTTGTGTACGTTTCTGTGTGTTTGTGTGTGTAAGTGTTTGTTACGGTTCGTTTGTATTTTCGCTCTGTGCGTGTTTGTCTCTCTCTTCGTGTCTTGGTGCCTGACAATGTTTGAGTCAGACCAGAGGGTGCCAGAGGACAAGTCAAAGTGTTTCACAGTGACGTGAAATGCCACGGTTTTTCAGAATGAGTATGGCTTGCTTGGATTGAATGTGCGATTTTTAACACAGAATTAGCTGAAAATGTCACAAGATGGATCGGGAGAGGCCAAAAGTTGCCAGATGATTAGTCCTATTGTGACATGGTGGCAGAAATGGCAATGGTAAATCACGATGGGATGGCTTGCAAAAATATGATATATTGGGTTTAACGCAGTTTTAAACGAGAACATATCTGGAAAATGTCATTGAAGGATAATGGGGGGATGGGTTCAAAAGGTACACAAAGTTTAACATTATTGTGGTAGAGTGGCGTGAATTATTTGGATCAACATTTTCTAGAGCCAAATGTTAAGCTGGAAAGTATTGAAAGGAATTTTGTGACAAAGGAGGAGTAAAATCTAACACTTAATAAGAGAAACGAGGTATTTTCATTAAACCTCCTCAAAAATATCGTGGTGTCACTTAAATATACCTCTAACAAAATTCCATTAAATTTGAAGATAAGACGTTATTTCGCTTTTCAACGTGTGTGCTTTTCAAACGGAAAGTATAGTCTTGGCTTAAAGAAACGTGGGATTTCCATTAAAATTCCTCAAAAGTATCTAAATTTGGTCAAAATTTACCGCTAATCACAAGCCCCCTTCACCCTCTGGAATTTTTTTGTCAGATCTCCGCCTTTCATTAATTCATGGTACCGTTTTCTTATATCTTAATCTTTTTAAGCCTTTCCTTATGTTTTTTTTTTCAAGAATTTAGTTTGAAATGATTTTCTGTGATTACAAACCAGCCTCTTATTTCAATTCAATAAATAGCCCAAGCAATGAATTGCTTGGGCTAACATTTTTGAGAGCTTAAAGTTAAGCACGGAGATTTTAAAAAAATTTTTTACAGAGGATGAGTGAAAGCTAAGGCTCAGGAAAAGAAACGAGGTACTTTAATTAAAGGGCCCAAAATATCTTAAAGTGGCTTAAATTTAAATCAAATGAGATTGTATAAGATTTATGGAAAAAACCTTATTCCAATTTGCACCTATAAACGAGAAACATACAGTCTTTCCTAAAAAAACCGAGGGATTTTCAATATAATCCCTCAGAAATATCTTAAAACTATTTAATTTTACTTTTAGTAACAAGCCTCTGGAAATAGTTTTTAGGATCCCCACCTATCTCTAAGTCTTGGTTTCTCCTTGCTTATATTTTACACTTTATAAGCTTGTTAAATGTTTTCTCTTTTCTACTTTTTGGTTGAAATTGAATTTTTAGTGTGTTTTATGCGCCAGCAACAGGGTTTGGAAGAATACTTGTTAGTTATTTATCTACAACCATTTAGATCATTTTTCAGGATCCCAGGCAGGGGCAGAAAAGAGTTTGCAAAAAATATCGTCATTAGTATATCAACTGGGGGGGGGGGTACCCTACAAAGGGATAGCTGGAAATATTGGTGGCTATCAAGATTGTGACACTTGTGGGCGAGAGTTTAGCCTGTTTGACCGTTCTATCTCGGTACCAGAACTTTGAACAGGGTAGCCTATACCATAAAACGGTATTTTCATGCCCAACTTTTACACTACTTTACAGTAGTGGGGATTAAAGGTATCCCACTCCAATATTTGGTAGCTTCCAGTTAAGGAAAGTTATTTGAAGATAGCTAAAGGAATCCATGTTTTCCGAGAAAATAATTTAATTTAGCCAATACAATAGCTTACTGTGGGTACATATAAAATATAGCGAGGAAAAGACAAGAACAATTAAAATATTAAATAAAACTGAATGGGCGTTGCCTATTTGAACTATAATTAAATTTTACGAGTCCATATATCACGTAGATATTGAAATTGCTTGAGAAATCAACAAATTGAGGAATAACAAGTTCCACGAAAGACCGGAAGTTTGAAATTGGATTTTATTTAGACCCAAGAAGTATTTTGATGTTAACTGTATTTTCCAATAATGGCGGATAGACAAAATATTCACGCAAAGTCAGAAAAGGGAAAGGAATTAATAGAATTAGAAGTTAATTTAAGAAAAGCTACCACGGGCAAACAGAAAAAATTGTATGCAAATTTATATGTGACTCCCGCTAAGAGTAGGCCTATCCAAGAGGATTCACCATCAGGTGGAACCAAATATCTCCAAAGGGGTGAACTAGACAGTTCTAACCCGTGAAAAGGGTGGGAGGGCTTCAAAACAAAATCGAGAATAGGAAGATCTCCGGTACGAACAGTAGTGGGAGAAAATAATAGACTGCAGATTCAAAAGGAATTATTCCCAGATGGAGAGTCCTAGATAAAGCAAAGATATACGGGAACCCAAAGTATATAATCGAGGAGGAGTAAACCCGGTAATATGAGATAGCATGAAATAGAAACAGAGGCGGTAATAAACGAAGGAAAATTTTTCTATCAAAATACGAGGATACCAAAACAAACTGAGATAGAGAACGAACATAATTTGAGAATGATTTTGAGAGGATATAATGACTGAAGGGACTAATGTAGACAAAGCATTAGTAGACGAAGAAAAATAGAGTCGAGTTCTAAAAGCGGGTAAAAAAAGGTAGTCATATTACAACGTCTGTTAAATTTCAAGGAGGGTGAAAGAATAGCGAGACAGAAAAGGAAGAGGTTGAAAGAGTAGCCAGAGAATGAAACGAGGAGAAACATAGGAAATGAATAGAAAATGTTAGGAAAAAAATATGAAAAAACTAAACAGCCAAGGAACGACGGATGGTGGTAGATAGAGAGGCAAGAAAATACATAATAGAAATAATTGCAGTGAGAGATTCCCAAGAGCCACAAAGATCGTCTACAGAAGATGTATTGCATGAAAACACAGGCACAGGGAGACTACGTGAAAAAAAATAAGCTTAGGTAAATCCCCCCGCATATGCGAATTCGGGGAAAGGGATGAAGTCATCATATTGTTAATGTACAGTAATATTAAATTGGAATTAATATGAAAAGGACAACTTAAGGTGAAAAAGAAAATTAATGATGTAAATTATAGGATAGCATTAGATGGAGCCAAAAAAAGGAAGTTTACCATGTGAATATACTTGGGAATCTTAATAGAGAAAATCGAAAGGAAAGCCCCAAAGATCAGCAGAATTACTTTCTTGTGATTTTGATCTCAGAATACGACAAGGAAATCCTCCCCAGGTATAATAGCGCCAGCACAGACATATATGAATGCCATTGAAAGACTTTCGTCAGAAACACATCTGAGTCAAACTCAGTATAACCAATTAAATAAGATGTTCAAGGAACTGCAGACGCATTAATATAACGAATCAAAAAAAGAGGATATGGTACATAAAATACTAGTAAAATAAAATTAACAAAATAAAATAATACCCATACTTAAAACAAGAAGCTAAAAGGCAGGAAATGAAAAACAAAATAGAACGAATGCTTGATTCAGGGGTTATAGAACCATCAAACTCAGAATATACATAGCCATTCGTATTAGTCCTGAAGAAGGATGATTCCAATCGATTTTTTGTAGACTAGTATAGTATAGACTAGACTAGTACTGTATAGTATTTCTGAATCAGGCACTTATTCAATACAAAAAAGACGAAATTCTAGAGTTACTAGGCCCCCCAAAATATATATCGATTTTACAGTTGAGAAGGGGATATTGGCATGTAAAAATGCACCCAGAAGATTTTGTAAAAACTGCTGTTATTAAACCTTTTGGATTTTACCAGTTTAGGTTTAATGGGTTCTGGACAAAAAGGGGGTGCTGTCAACATTCAAAAGACTAGTTGATTGTAGCTTAAAAATGTTACCTTATACAACAGACTACCTAGATGACATTAGAGTTTTTCAAACTCTTTAATGAGCATATAAACCATATGAAAGAAGTAAGGACCAGGCTCAGGAAAACAGGATTAAATTGAGACGTGGATAAAGGCTGGTTAATGCAGTAACAGACAGAGCACCTTGGATACAAAAATGGGAAAGATATTATAACCCCTCTAATGGAAAATAACAAAATTCGAAACGCAGCAATCCCAAATAAAACGAAAACGGTTTGGCCATTTCTAGGATTGGTGGGACCTTACCAAGGATTTATACCAGATTTTGCAATGGTTGCTAAGCCTTTGACTGAGTATCTTTGACCCCATAAAATAGACGAACATGAAACAGAATACATTTGATACGCTTAAAAACAGTGTTTAAAGCGAAATATTGTGTATATGGACGAAAACTTAAAATAATGACTAATTTAGTCATTAAGATAGGATGGCTAAGTTCAATGTGGCTGAATAACTAACGATTGCCAAAATTGGCCCTTTGCTTACAAGAATAAAATTTCGAAATAACAATCAAGAACGGGGACAAATAACGGGAATGCTAACGGCATGATGTTTTGTAATATTATATATTGTAATAATTTAAATTTTTATAATTTATAATTTATTATTTGTACTAATTACATATATATATATATATATATATATATATATATATATTATATATATATATATATATATATATATATAATATATATATATATATATATATATATATATATATATATATATATATATATAATATATATATATATATATATATATATATATATATATATATATATATATATATATAAAATACAATAATAAATGGGCTACACCTAGCTAGTATAAATAAATAAATAATAGGGGGAGAAAGATGTCTTGATGTCATTGGGGGAAATAGATATTTATTGAATTTTGGGTTGGATTGGAAAAGCTCTGGATGGAATCTGACATTAGTCATATAAGCTTTAAGAGAGACTTGGTCTCTTATTGGGAGAGGGGCCCCTTCTGGGGGCTATTAATAATAAACGATTGACTCAACGGACAGCTAGTTTGCCAGTTATGACCCCGTTAGCAAGAATTTGCTTCTCTGATCTGAAGTCCTTTGAAAAACTCTCTCCCATTCACTTCAATTTGACCCACAACTTTGTCCAGTATAAATGTTTTTAATGTTTTTATAAGAATTATGTAGAGAGCAGCAATAGTATCCCGAAGAGGTTTTTTTTTTTTTTTATCTCTGTCCCTTGTTATAAAGACATCCATATCCTTGCTTTTAAACACAGCCAGTGCAGATTAGTCATTGGGTATTTTTTCAAAGAGATGCAGGTGTTTATTACATCATACTGAGTATTTTTTAAAAGATGCAAGTGTCTTTTGCGTAAAAGCGATGGTTTACTTTGTTTGTTACATAATAGGACTTGTCTAATTTGGATTGTTATATATTAGGGTTTAAGGTTGTACATAAAAGGGTTTTTTAGTGTAAACTAGTCAAGTAGGAAAGTTTTTTAAGATATTTTTCTTCAGGACGTTTTTCAAGACGGTTAATAACATGTTGTTCAAAACATTTCAAGACGTTTTCTAAGACAGTATTCTTCAAAACATTTTTTAAGACACTTTTCTTGAAGATGGAGGTGGCTATTATGTAAGAGATATGGATTACTTTGGTGATTGAAAATAGGGTTTACTTTGGGTTGTTACATATTAGGCTTTAGGGTATTGCTTAATAGGTTTTTTTAGCTTCCACTTCAAACGTTTCCCAAGACGTTTCAAGACTTCCCAATATTTTTTTTTAAGAATTTTCTCTTCAAGACGTTTCAAGGATTTTCAAAAAGGTTTCTTAAGACATTTTTGTGTAAGATACTATTCAAGACATTTCAAGACGTTTTCTAAGACCCTTTTCTTCAAGACATTTTCAAGACGTTTTAAGACATTTCAAGACGTTTTGTAAGACAACTTTTCCTCAAGACGTTTTTTTCATGATTTCTATTGATTATATGTAATGGTTGAATGTTTACTTATATCAAGGATGACACATTCTAAAACGACTTGTTTTTCAGGTCTTCTTGGAGGATCCCCGCTTGTAAATGTTGAGGGAACACACATGGGTTGCTATGTAAAGACAATGCACACATAGATTTTTACATAATTTCTGAAGAGATTTTTTTATTTCAAGGCGTTTTTTCTCGGGGAACCATTAAATTCTAAAGATTTTTTATTAGGATTTGAAAGGGTATTTCCATATAGTGGAACTGCACCATATACAGCTGGACAGGCAATCTTTTTCAAATATTATGATTTAGAAATCTAAGAAAGAGCCAATTCCAGAATCGGAGAATTCTCATGTCCCACTTAATAGCATGATCAAACTATTGATTGTGCATTTTCTATGACTGCAAAAATTGACATGCAGAGGGGAAAACAGATTATTAGACTTTGGTTATATTTGCAGTGCGCATGTATTTTAAGTAATGCCTTAGAGAGTTTTATCAGATAATATTGCTATCAGAGATGGAATAAAAGCCAGAGTACTATTCTTGTTACAATATACTGTACCTTCATGTATGATCAAAAGTTTTTCCTTTTACTACACCAAATTTTACACTTATATTAATCTAATTGATGAATGAACATACCAATGTGCATAGGCTACAAGATACTTAAATCGAATCAATGAAGTATATGGAAGTCTTATCCTGTATTAATAAATCTAAAGGATAGAAACATTTATTGTACATATAAATTATATTGATAACAACAAATTTAGAAACATTATTAAAATTAACTAATAGCAGTTAAAATTCAACAACGGAAAAAATTGTAAAAAGCCCGACACACGATAAATATAAGCAGAACAAAAAGATTAACTGAAGAAATGCTGGGGTCCTAGCAATCAATTCCAGAGAGAGGGGTGTTATATTAGCTGTAGTTTCTAGACCTATCAAGATTTATATCTGAGGGTTCTTAATAACAATCCCTCATTTCTTTTGATTGAGTGTTAGATTTCAGTCTCTCCACCGCCCTAAAAAATCATACAACACCCCCACCATACCTTTAACCCTTTGAAAATCATAGTACAAGCAATTCTCGCTTTGGGAATTGCAACAAAGACATAAAATGTAGTTGAAAATCAACAAACAAACAAAACAACATGAAAAATGTTTTTAAGAGATAAAATATAAGCAAAAAAAGCTGTGAATTGAACAAAGGTGAAAATCCTAGTATTCAGTCCCACCAGTCCCTAAGCATCCAATTTTACCTTTGCCTAACAAATAATTCCAAAAGGAAGAGGTGAGGATTAGTAAGTAATTTCACCAGGGAGTACTTGCTGCTAGAGGTCAAAATAAGCCCCGTTTAGAAGCCATTTCTGAGTGGTTTTAATGGAAATGCCACGGTTACTTTGAGTCAAGGCTCTGTTTATTCTCGAAATCTTGACAATATACTACTAGCAAATCCTAGCCAGCTAGAATTTCTGAGTAAGTTTAGAGGGGAATGGTTGTTTTTAGAGACAAATTTAAGCAAAATTAAGATGCATGTGAGCGATTTTAATGAAAATATCTTGTTTCTTTGACTGATATTTATATTTAACTTTCATCAGTTGAAAAATTCCTTGAATACATCTTAACTTAACTTTCAGCAATAAAACATATTAGTACAAACAACTCCAAGTCTTTGACACAGGAGGCCCGAAACACAGCCCTCTCTAGCAGGCATTATCTCACATATTCCAGTTTGGGACATATTTCTGCAAAATTATTTGCCTATACTAGAATTGATTGCTTAAACCTAATGATGAAAATCCCCGTTAGCATTTTTCTGATAACTCCTAGGCTCCGATGACACTTTTCAGGTGCACATTATTACACCTAAGGGTTTTAAACTTTTTCTCTCAAAAGAAATATTATAAACCAACAAATTACCATTGTTTTAATTTGAACAGTGGAAAGTTACTATTCGTTTACTAAACTGCAATATTCCAAGACAATGCTAAGCTTCTAACTCTGAATGGTGGACAAAAGGTATTCTCCAGCAGGTACTATCGCAAATATAACAGTTTTGAGGCCAATTTGGCTTCTTCCCCCCCCCCCACTAATAACAACTTTCTAGCACAGATTATAAAACCTAAGATTTTTTCAATATTTTCTCTCAAAAATAAATTTATAAAGTTTAAAAATGACAATTGTTTTTATTTTAACAGCGGAAACTTGCTACTCCATTGCTTGACTGTGATATTTTAGATCTATGGCAATTCCAAGCTCTTGACCCTCAATGGCATTAATTACGCCAATATTAACCAACAAATTACCATTGTTTTAGTTTGAACAGTGGAGGGTTCCTATTTCTTTACTAAACTGCAATATTCCAAGACAATTCTAAGCTTCTGACTCTGAATGGCGGACAAACGGCATTCTCCAGCAGGTATTATCGCAAATATAGCCATTTTCGGGCATTTCCTGCAAATATATTTATTTTCACATGAGTCGATAACTTAGACTTAATGAGAGAAATTTCTGTTATATAGAAATTGAATTGAGTATATGGAAAAGAAATTGAGGTCAATATGGCATCTCGCCTCCCCCCATGAATAACACCTTTCTAGCAGGGATTACAAGACATAAGAGATTTCAATATTTTCTCTCAAAAATAAAGTTATAAAGTGTAGAATGACAATTGTTTTTATTTGATGAGTGGAAACTTGCCATTCCATTGCTTGACTGCAATATTTTAGGCCTATGACTATTCCAAGCTCTTGACCCTCAATGGCTGACACATGGTACTCTAGGAAGTAATATCACAAATATTAAATTGTCTGAGTATTATCCTGCAAAATTATTCGTTTACACTAGAATAAATCGTTTTAACTTAATGAAAAATATTCCCAATAGCATTTCTTCTAATAATTCCTAGCAATTGAGACAAGCAAAGCACAATGTACCAGCACCGATGACACCATTTTTTCAGAGGGGTGTTTTTCAGCCATTTTCTAAAAAAATTCTTTATAAGCTAAAAAATAACCATTGTTTTATTTGAATGGAGGAGCCTTTCCATTTTATTGTTAGATTATTCTGTTCTATGATGATTCCGGGCCTGTGACACTCAATGGCATACAAACGACACCCTCTAGCAAGCAAAATCAGACATACAATATTTTCGAGCATTTTGCTGCCAATATTTTTGTTTCTACTAAAATTAATCGTTTCAACTTGATTGGAAAATTCCCATTAGTGTTTTCTTATCAAAAATTGAGACTAGCCTGGCACAATCTACTAGCCCCTATGATACCATTCTGGCGCATATTACTACGCCTATTTATTTTTCAACCATTTTTCTTTAGAAAATATGTTTATAAATATAAATGAATAAAGTTTTATTTTAACGGTTGACTCTTGCTATTTATTTCTCAATTTTTGATGCTCTAAGAGAATTTCCAGCCTGTAACAAGAAATGGCTGACATATGGCCTAATTTAAAAAATTTCTCGAATAAGCCTTTTCATTATTTCCACAACATATAGAAACTCACTCCAAAGCATAGATATCAAGACCAAACCGTAGAAGGCCAGGAAAACTCATATTAATCTTGACCAAACTTTAGAAATCAAGACAACCTATAAAATTAAGACCAATACATAGAATTCTACATGAATTCATAAAAATGAATTTACACCCTAGACGTCAATACGACTTGAAAATAATCAAGAGATCAATATGTAAAACTTCACAACAATCCTCAGAAATCACAATGAATACATAGAAATCAAGACCGAACCATAGAAATCGTAACCACTGCATAGAAACACAGACAAAACTGTAAAAACCAAATTTTAAAATCAAAGGCAACCTATGAGATCAAAACCAATAAGAAGAAATATGAAGCAACCCCTAAAAATCAAGGAATTACAACCAAATCATATCCGGGCCATACAAATGTAGACAAATTCATAAGAAAGGACCCAAAAAAATTAAGGTTAAAGTCTAAAAATCAAGACAAAACTGAAGAAATTAAAAGAATAATTTGTAAAAAATATAGAGCAAGCCAAAAGAAATCATAAAACTCATAGAAATCCAATCGAACTCACAAACATTAACATATCAATATTTAGAAATCCAGCACTATCCTTACAAGTCAATTTCGATGTATAAATATCAAGATCAAACTGTATAAATTAAGACCAAACTGTAAATTTTGAGAAAAACGCGTTGAAATTAGGACCAACCCATAGAAATCGAGACCATACTGTAGAAATCATGACCAACCTTTAAAAATCAAACCCAATATACAGAAACTATGATCAATTCATAAAAAGGAAGACTAAACTAAAGAAATTAGAGCTAACCTCTAAAAATCAAGACCATTGCAAAGAAATCAAAAGGTCAATCTACAGATATATAGAGCAAACCCATATAAGTTATAACAAATGCATTAGAAATGCAGAAGAACTCGTGAACTCCAAGATGTCGACACAGGAATTCCAGAACAATCCTTAAAAATCACAAGCAATACATGCAAATCATGGCCGAGCCTCAGAAATCCACATGAATCCATAAAATCAAAACTAAACTGAAAAAATTATGGTCAACCTTTAAAAATCAAGACAAAACTGAAGAAATCAAGTGGTCAATTTTACAAATCAAGACCCAATAATAGAAATTGAGAAAATGCTTAGAAACTCAGACCGAACGATAGAAATAAAGACTATCACGACGCCAATTTTAAAGAGATCAATATGTAGAAATCCAGAAAAAAATAGAAATCACAACCAAAACATAAAAATCCGAACGAATTCTCGCAGATCATAAGCAATGCGTAGAAATCTACACGAATTCACAATAATCAGGGTCAACCTCAGAAATCTAGACCAAACCATAGACATCAAGAATAGTTTGTAAGAATCTAGAGATCAACAATTATAAATCCAAAACATACCTAAGCTATGACCAATGCATAGAAATCGAGACTAAACCGTACATAAACTCTATAAATCATGGTGAACGTCTAGAAATAAACACCAATCCAAAGAACTCAAGGGCAATATCTAAAAATTAAGACTAATACATTCAAGTCATGACCATACCCTAGAAATTGAAAAATCCAAAACAATCCCTAGAAATCCTGAATAATGCAGAGAAATCCATACCAGGCCGTAAGAACAAAGATTAAACTATATAAATCATGATCAAGCTTTAGAAAACAAGAACTATCCAAAGAAATCAAGGGCAATATCTAAAAATCAAGACCAATAAACACAAGTCATGAACACGAAATAGAAATCCGAACAAATTCATAAAGAACAAACTAAAGTAACCAATACTAATATGTAGGAAGCAAAATAAATCTGAAAAATCAAGAGCTCATTGTGTAGAAACCTAAGGCGACCACACTGAAATCATAACCAATTCTTTGAACTGAAGATGAACTCGCCAAAATCAAGATATCAACCTGTAGATATCCAGGACAATCTTTAAAAATCCTGACCAGGGCATAGAAATTCACACCAAGCCATAAAAACAAAGACTAAAGTTTAATAATCATGGTCATCTCAAAAAATCAGTGGAAATTTAAAGAAATCAAGAGCAACATCTAGAAATAAAGAACATTGCATATAAGTCATGACCAAGCCATAAAAATCCCAATGAATTCATAAAAATAAATACCAATATGAAAGACCAATCGTTCTTCCCTATGATATTAGAATCTCGTTAGAAGAAATAATCTTTTGACTGATGAAAACTGTCTCAACTCCCTCTGTTCTTGGCTTCACCTCTGAGCATGAGCAGTGAGACATTTAATAGTCGTTTTTTCCATGGTATTAGAATGTCATTAATAAAAATATACTTCGGCCACTGAAAAATCTAAAAAACTACTCTGGTCATGATCTCACCTCTTAGCGTGCTTAGTGAGGCATTCAATAGTTATTTTATTCCATGCTATTAGAATAAAATTAAGAAATATAAAACTGGCCTAAGAAAAACTAAAAACAGCTCCTCTTGTCTTTATTTCACCTCTTGGCGTAAACATCAAGGCGATAATTAAAGGTTTGCTTCTTCATATACGGAACAACTTCTGCTTTTCTTTAGTCTTAATTTAGCTTCTTACTATATAGTTCAATAAACAAAAATACAAGAAGTATCCCATTGTTGCATCTCTGTAATATGAAAAATCTCTAAGACTCGCCTGGTCTGGTTTTCACCTCTTTGCGTAAACAGCGAGGAATTCATTAGTTGTTCGTTTCCATGAAATTAAAATGCAATGAAAAAAAAAATAAAACTCTGGAGTATGATCAATCTACAAAAACAATACGGGTCTTGGTTTTATGTGAAGACATCCAATAGTCATTCTTTACCCTGCTTTTAAAATGATGTTAATCTTTTGATTTTCTAAGTAAGAAATATGGAAATCCTTATTGATGGAACACAAAACCAACACCAGTGGGCCTTTGCAGTAAGCAATATTATTTTTTTTTATTGACTCATTTCAATCAAAGACTGAGAATAATATAAATTTTTCAGGGCATTTGAAAATCTAAAAAGAAAATCATTTAAATATTTTAAATCACTGCATACACTGTTAAAACTGCTCAATTAAAAATTACTCTACCCGCCCTTTCTTTCCCCTAACGGTTTCAGAGCTTCAATCTTTCTGTTTTGGAACCAGCTTGTTATAATTGATGTCTTGCCAATGAAAAAGCTAAAAAATAGTGTCTACGGCCCCTTATGAATGTTTACCTTAGCCTTTTCCAAAGTTATAAATCTTTGGTAGATAATTTAATATAATTTTTTCAATTAACAAAATCCTTTTTTTTATTTCACAAGTATGCAAATGTTAAGACATTTAATACCTTTAAGATAAATAAAATTCTTGATTTAAAATATAAGAAAAGGAACGCAAAATACCATATGGATAAGCAATTGTTGATAGGCAGGGCACAAGAGATTAAATCTTAAATACAATAATAATGGATTAGGATTACAATGAACTCTAACTGGTGTACATATAATCATCGCAAAAAGCTTAAAAGGTAACGTTTTTGCTTCTCTTATGTTCCAATGCAAATTTTTTCAAATAATGGTAACTTTTAGATTTTGCACAAGTGTTTGCTAAAACAAGTTAAATAATATTCTATAAAAAATAGTTAGAAATGTGTCTTTCCACTAGTAAAACTTTGTAAATATATTGCAAATGGGAACAAAGACAGTTTGTCTCGGCTTAATGCCAAATAAGACTAAATATAATGGACATAAAAGACATTTTTGATTAAAAGCTAAACAAGAGTAAAAATGAAGGGTATTTCAAATCTGTTTCTTAGCTATAAGCTAAACATGGCTAGAAATAATAAGATTTAGAGATACTTTCCAGATGAATGACAAGGGAGACTAAAACATGAAAATTAGAAACATATTTGGATAAAACCTATTAAAGACTGAAAATAATCAAAATTGCAGACAATTGCTTATGAAAATTTAAACAAGACTAAAAATGATAGACAATTGATAGATTCTTTGCCTAAAGGCTAAATAATAGTAAAACGATGAGCGTTTGTAAATATTTTTGGCAATTAGCTAAACAAGGCTAACGATAAAGGAAATTAAAGACAAATTACCCATAAATACTAAAAAAGACTAAAAATATACATAAGACTAAACTCAGCAGATATTAGAGACTTTTTTGGCGTAACGCTAACCAAACAAAAAATAATAAAAACACAAAAATTCTTTAACTAAAGGCTAAACAAGGACATTAAAAAATACTTTAATATTAACCCTAAAAACGAATAAAATGATTGATATTAAAGACAAATTTTGGCTAAAGGTGAAACAGGATTAAATATAATGGGTTTTAGAGACATTTTTAGTCTAAATGCTGACAAAGACAAATAATGGTGAACATTAAAGACTTTTTTTTACTAAAAGCTAAAAAGGGCAAAAATAATCTTTTTAATCACAAAAACGTAAGGCTTCTGGACGAGTTATTTGTTATTAAGTAAGAGCAATGTGATTATGAATAACAGGGCTCGTGCAAAAGTCAAAGAGTGATAAATAGAATTTTATATTAAGATTAGACAAGTAAAGAAATTTTTCCAAGTTCAGACACCCGGTATTAGATTTCTTGTAAGTCAGACACCATTTAAAGAGTCACAGACAAATAAATTGGTACTTTATAAAAGTCAGTGATACTTGAATGGGAGTTTTCGGGGCTCTTAACAAGGACTGAGACACAGGAGCAGGATTTTTTTTTAACAAGTCATAGACATAGAAACAAATTTTTTGAACGGTTGGAAACGTTGGTGAGATTTAATTTTGTGACACAAAATGTGACACAAGCACTTGATAAAGAAAAATATATAAATATCAGATGAATATTGTATAGCATCAAAGACATTTCTCTCAATTATGTCTTTACTAATCCCATCCATCATTGGCAGTCATAGTGAGCGGAATTTCTCAAAACTCAATGTTTTTGCTCTGTTCTGCCATTTTTTAGATGGCAGTATAACTGATTTTTAAGCTAGGTTACAATATGAAAACGGATTTTAAGTTAGTTTGCTTAGGATCATTAGGTTTGGCTCCAAATCTTGTACTTGTGTCTAATTTTTAAAAACAATACTCGTTAATATTTTTCACCTTTGAAAAAAAAATTGTTTACATTTTCTAACATTGAAAAATGTACGATTAATATGTCTCAGACTTTGGTAAAACCTTTTTGAAAATTCCCATTCATGAGTCTGGCTTTTGAAAAACGACTCATTTGTTTTTTTCTGATTTTGACCCGTAACACCTAACAAAAATCCTACTAATATGTTTCTAACATATAATTCTCTATTAACGTACTTCTTACCATTGAAGAAAAATATTGTATGTGTGTACTCTTGGAATAAATTCTAATTCGTCTCTCTTAGACATTTTTAAAAACTCTTAGTTAACGCTAACAGGTCTTTAGCCCTGAAAAAGAAATCGCTTTCCTCATTATAAAATAAACAATTTGTTTTGCATGTTTTTCGACCTAAAAAAAATCTGTTTTTCTAGATATATTTCAAATTTGAAAAATCCTTCACATCTTGAGCCCATGTCCATGCTATAGCATTCAAGCTTCTCGCTCTTTCGCTCTCGCTTCGGGATAGGCACAGAGGGGATGCCCCCTGTCTCCAATCATTTTTCGCAGAGTGTCTATTCATTGCTTCAGCTCAGCCCATCACTCTTGGCCAATTTTATTCTGCACTATTTTTTTATTTGGATAGTGACCTCCTCATATATGGTCTGAGGATTATCGGCAGGGGTTTCGGTAGCAAATTTATAATTTCAATTATTTAAAGTGCACTTTTTGTTGTCAAGCTAAAACAGTTAAATTTTTTCTGCCCAAAAGTCTTGGTTTATGATTGCAAGTTCACTTGCATAAGAGTCGAGGAAGAAAGTAGGCCCTTTAAGCTTTGGATTGGACTCTTATTTTCATATATATTCCATTTTTTCTCGTGTTAATCAATCCCTAAACATAGACCAACAATATAGTTCCTTTTACATGCCCATGTTCATCGCTCAAAGGCATGGAGGCCTTCAAGCCGTGGCTAGCGTTTGAGCGTTGCTGCTCTAGCAGTAACCCTTCACTACCCATGTACCAACAAATAATTTCTTTTTTTCCTGTTAAACTGCATCAGGCCCATACTCAATGCTTGAGGCACGGATACTTAAAGTTGTTGAATGTTTTGCCTATTTCTCTACCGGTAATCAATCGCTAACCGTATACCAATAATATAGTCTTTTTTTACGCCCGTGTTCATTGCTCAGAGGCACAGATGCCTCATGCTGTGGCTCGTTTAGACCATTGCTCAAAGAAAGCCACGAACCAACATTTTGCAAATTCTTTAAATGAACTAGTAAATACTAGACAGTCAGACCATCATCCCATTTGGCCTATGCCCGCCGCTAAGCTTTTGCAAATTTTTTGACTGATCTATTAAATATTAGACGGTCATACCATAATCTCATTTGGCCTATGCCCGCCGCTTAAAGTATGGATATTTTGACAATATCTTCCAATATATAGGCAAATATGGCTAGAATATAAGGAAAATGGACCATATATAAACAATTTGCTTTCGTCAGTTATAATCGACAATTGTCGATTTGACTCTTGAGAAAAAGTCCCAATCGTGTACATCTATCCTTTGAAATAAAAATGTTTTGTGTGTTTTAGCTTTTTTTTAAAAATCGCATTCTTATTTTTTATTTATGAAAAATAAAAAGAAACTTATTTAAGTCTCTGACTTAAGAAAAATTCGATGAGAAAAGAAATTCTGAAGAAACAGTCGTGAAGAAAAAATAATCTTGAAGATAAAACAAAGAAAACAAATCTTAGAGCAAAAATTTGGAAAAAAAAATAATTTGGAAAAAAAAATTAAGAAAATTTGGAAAATAACATTGACGAAAATAAATCTTGAAGAAAATATTAAAAAAAAAAATTCTTCAACGAATATTTGTTTTTGCACAACTTATTCAACTTTTTGAAGTGCACAATCTCGTTCATTTGTCTGAATTTGGAAAAAAAACTTGTTCATATTTTTGATCTGGGAAAAAGACTGCATGTTTTTGATTTTAAAAACTCTTTTCAAGTAATTCTTTTCAGACTTTCGTAAAACTCCCCGAAAATTCCAATAAACGTGTTCCTATATTTTGAACAACATTCAATTTATTTTCTCTTACTCTTGAAAAACCTCTGAAAATCCTGTATATGTGTCTCTGATTTATGAAAACTGGACTCACGAGTTTGATATTTGTGTGTTTGACCTTAACCATGCTTTATGTGTCTGAATTTTGAACGAAAAGTATTTTATTTTAATGTTTTGAAGACTGAAAAGGTTCTTCTTTGTTAGTTTTTTTTTTTTTACTTTTGATTGTTTTTATTATTTAATTTTTACCTGAAAAGAGTCTCATTGATGCGTCTCTGACACTTGAAAAAAAAGAAGTTATCTGGGTTTTTTAACCATTTTGAAAGAAAAACCTTGTTATTTAATAGTTAAGGAAAACTCATTCACGTTTTTTACTTAAGATAAACAAATCAGCAATAGATAACAATATTGAAACAAGCTTGAAAGCTTACCTTATTTCTTATTAACAAATAAATAAAGAATTTTGAAACATAATAGTAATGAAGGAAAAATCTTGAAGAAAAACAATCATGAAGGAACAAATCTTGAGGGAAAAAAATATCGAAGAAAATAAGATTGTCATAAGATTTTATGAATAATATGTTTTGGGACATCTTATTTTTTTGAAAGCAAAAAAACTTGTTCACGTGTTGGACCTATGAAAAATAGTATTATTTACATGTTCTTAATTTTGAAACAAATTCTGTTCATTCATTTCAGACTAAGGTAAAAACCATTGAAAATTTTCATTTAACTCTCTGCCATTTAACCATTTTTTTAGTCTTGTTCAGCATTTAGCCGAAAATGTCTCTAATACCCATCATTTTAAATCTTATTTTACTCATAGCCAAACAATGTCTCTAATATCAAACTTTCTGAGTTGTGTCAAGTGTTAAGACCAAAATGTCTCTGATGCAAATTCATTTTAGTCATATTTGGCGTTTAGCCATTAACATGTCCCTAATGTCTAGTATTATTAGTCTTGTTCAATGCTTAGTAAAAAATTTCTCTGATGTCTCTTAGGTAGCCATGTTGGCTTATTGGATCCAAAAAAGGAAAACAATGGCATATCATCATTCAGGTATCATAGCCTATTTTGAAAGTGGAATATATCCATTAAGATAGGTTTTTAAAATCTGCATGTCTGTCCGTTCTTCCTTTCAATCGATCATAGCGGGACAACCACCTGTCAGATTTGTGTTAAAATTGAACCATTTGAATTAAAATTGAGCTTAATTAGGGCGATGGGGCCTTAAGTGTCAAGAAAATTCGATTTTTTCATTTCATTCGCTGTAACTAGCATATGGAGATGAATTTCGATGAAAACTGAATAAAGATGCCTCAGAGTATGGCAGGCATTGATTCCTGGAATAGAGACTCAAACTTAATTAAAAGTTGAGTTTTTCAATTAATTCAGCGTAGCTTGCCAGAGATTGATGGATCTCAGTGAAGCTTTTGGTTTAATCTAGTATAGCTTGCGAATGGAGCAACGAATTCAAATGAGCTGTAGACCACAGATGACTAGGATCAGGGCTCATATCGAGCTCTGATATCACAAGCTCTATCTAAAATTGGACGAGGGAGAGGGGGTTTCAAGTTTTAAGAAAGTCGAAATTTCTTTCAGTTTAGTTGGGCCTATAACTACTTCCATCCATGGCTTGCCCAAAGCCTGGAAATAACCCTTTTACAAAATAAGTCATACTGAAGTCAAACTTCAACCAAATATTCCATTCCTAGAGAGAAATTACTTTGTATGGCACTTGGTATTTACCAAGTTACATACAGTGATCGCAAATTCCTTAGGTCTGTTGGTCTGCCAGTCCCGGTCTCACTAGTTTAGGCACTTCCGGATAAGCTAGGACAATTAAATTTGGCAGACGACTCAGGAACCAGACCAGATAAAATTTATAATAGTTTTTTCCCCAATTCGACCATCTGGGAGGGGAGGGGGGACTCGGAGGACGGTTAATTTGGAAAATTGGATCGGATCTTAATTAAATTTGATATTTCGAAGGATATCATGTCTCAGAGCTCTTACTTTAAATTCCGACCCGATAAGGTGATGTTGGAGGGGGAACCTAAAATTTTGGAAAGTGATTAGAGTGGAGAGATCGGAATGAAACTTAATGGGAAAAATAAGCACAAGGACTAGATACGTGATTGACATAAATAAAACGAATTTATTATTTTTTGGGAGTTGGGGGAAGGGTTAATTCTGAAAAAATAGAAAAAATGAGGTATTTTTAACTTACGAAGGAGTGATCGGATCTTTAATTTCATTGGATAAAATTTCATATTAGAAGGACATCGTAACTCAGGCCGCATGTCTTAAATCCCAACCGATCCAGTGTAATCGAGGGGATTTTTTTTGGAGGGGGGAACTGAATATCTTGGAAAACGCTTAATGAAGTTATCAGGATGAAACTTGGTGGGAAGAATAAGCACAAGTCCTAGATACGTGTTTGACATAATCGAAATGGATTCGCTCTCTTTGGGGGAGTTGGAGGGGGTGTTAATTCGGAAAAATTACAAAGATTGAGGTATTTTTGACTAAGCGAATGATGGTTCGTGAGGTATTTTGAGTTTGATATTCAGTAGAAACTCACGTCTCATTTCTCTTATTTTAAACCCCGACCAGTTCTAGTGATATTGAGGGAGAGTTTTAAGGGGAAAGCAGAAATCTTGGAAAACACTTAGAGTGAAGAGATCGCGATGAAACTTGGTGGGTAGAATAAGCAAATATTGTAGATATGTGATTGACAACACTGCATACACTCTCTTTGGGGTAGGTAGGGGGGTCCACTACTTTGGCAAGTTCGTTACTTCTGGAGATTCTAGGACAATGAAAATTGGTAGACATTTCAGGGACCAGCACAAATTGACTTGATAAAGTTGATTTCCTTAATCAAACCATCTGGGGGGGGGCTGAAGGGATAGATAAAATTAGAAAAATGAGGTATTTTTAGCTTGTGTGTGGGTGATCGGATGTTAATTAATTTTGATATTTAAAAGAATTGTGTGTCTCAGAGCTCTTATTTTAAATGCTGACCATCATTAAGCCTCTAATTTTTCTTTTAAATTAATCTATTTATTCTTATAATTTTCCTAGAGCTCATTCCATATGAGCTCTTGGTTCTTCCGACCTCGTCACAAATTCTAGATGAGCACTTAGCTCTTGTTTTATTCCTTTTTTCTCAGAAGATTTTTGACTGAGTCTCATGCTTTTTGCCACTTCATGGTATGACAACTGCTGCTACAAATAGATAGGTTGTAACTTCTGCCTTATTGTCTTCTAGTATATTTAAAAGTGTCCTTGCATCGTGCCTGCATCCCCTTAAAAGTTCTGTTTCTTGCGGTAATATTGTTTGTCTTCTGTTGCATATGCAGACGACGTTTTTCTTCTTGCCCGGACTCGCCGTGGATTGCTTTTCAATTTTCCTATATTAACCAATGAACTATCCAAGATTGGACTGTCAGTCTGCGTCAAAATGCGAGTTTATCTGTTTTAATTGCCCTTATGCGGTCGCTCTATTCGTTGCTAGGATTGCATTTCTACAATGTTCTTCTTTAGTTAGTTTGCTTGGTCTGTGTTTCGGTCCTACCCTTTCCTCTACCTTTTCATCTCTGGTGAATCAAGCCGTGAAAAACCTACGTGTGGCTTACGGAAAAATTTCCCCAAACAAAAACCGTTAGAACCGCAACGGTTTGTGCATGATCTATAAAGCTTATTGTGCCCCTGTGCTTTTGTTTTTTTCTGGCATAGCTCCTCTGTTTTGTATGAAAAATTCCCATACTCTACGTGCAGCTTGTTTCAGATATTGCAAAGTCCTCCTCCGGCTTCCTAGATGGCACCAGAATAGAAAAATAATTGCTCGATTTGGTTTAATAGATATAATTAAACCAAATTAGTAATTAAACCCCAATTATAATTAAACCAATATAATTAGCCTTCTTTGATTCGGTCTTCCAGTTTTGATTCATGTAAAAAGACTATTTACGTTATTCACGTTTACGATCCTCTGCAGTTTTTTTCCATATTGATACTAGTTAATTAGTCCACCTTGTCTTTTGTTAGTTTGGATTTTTTTATTGCTGTTTATCGTTTTTTTTTTTGTTTATTTATAATACTCTGAACTTTTTGTTTTTTTCTTCTTTTACGAAAAATAAAGTTCATTCATTGATTCAATCTGCAGTTTGACCAGCAGCATGGAATGCCTCTGAATCAGCAGGTATGCTGCAGGCCCATGAATTTATAATATATGTTTGTAGGGAGTTTTACCGACCATCTGAATTGACTACACAGCATGCAGCTTGTTTGAGTGAAAACCAGCCAAAGGATATAGATGCCATACATTTTCATATTGTTTCTGAAATTTAACTTGAAAACTTATGGGAGTTTCCTTGTAAAGGTGACGAGGGCGAGACATGTCATCAATTGATTTTTTTGATTTTTTAGCTTTGATTTCTCTTATAAAAAAAATCTGTAACTGACTGACTTGGCTCCTTACTTTTAAGTTTTAGTTTTTTTGATTCTAAGGTTTTTACTTATTGAATCAGAGAATGAGCTACTTTATTACCTTTTATCTGTTTTAAAGCCAATCCAAAGTTTATTTTTATTTTCAATATTTCTTGCAGCATATCGACATGGTTCAGAATAACCCTGTCTTTTTTCAAACGTGCCGGATTTGACTGAACACTGATTTTCAGAAGTTAAATTCTGTATGCACTATATTAATCCTGTTATGTAATTTGTCTGATCCAATCAGAAGTTTTTGACTTTACCAATTTGTTTTGATAGTCTTTTTCTTTCAAACCCTTGTTTTGAAAATTGGATCAGATTATTTTTTGGACTTCACTGGGTGTCCAGCCAAACAAGGGAAAAAATACTATTAATATTTTTGTTTATCATTCCCAAATGTTTAAGAATAACCGTGTATTTTTTCAAACAGCCAGTTTTGATTGAGCACTATTCTCCAAAAGTTCAACTCTACGTGCACTGTGTTAATCCTGTCACATGATCTGTCTGATCCAATCAGGAGTTTTGACTGCACTTAATTGTTTTGAAAGTCTTGTGCTTTCAAGCCGTTGTGTTGAAAATTGGTTCAGATTATTTTTTGGACTTCGTGTCTTTCAATATATTCTCCATCATTCCCACATGTTTCAGAATAACCCTGTATTTTTTAAACGTGCCAGATTTGATTGAAAACTAATCGCCAGAATTCCAACTATACGTAAGCTGTGTTAATCCTGTCATGTGATATGTCTGATCCAATCAAGAGTTTTTTGACTGCACTTATTTGTTTTGATAGTCTTTTCCTTTCAAACCGTTGTGTAGAAATTTGGTTATGTTTCTTTTCTCGGACTTCATTGGGCGTTTAGCAGCCGAACAAAGGAAACGGTTAAAAACGACAAAGCGGAAATTCTGGTTCTTGATTAAATGTTTCCAACAGAGGAAAGACAGAGAACATTTTATGAGCAAGGGAAAGGGCTTTGAAGCCTTCAGAATATTTTTAAAAAAGGTAACTTGGGCATTATATCAGAAACATATATATATATATATATATATATATATATATATATATATATATATATATATATATATATATATATATATATATATAGCATTGGTGATTTCTCTTTTCATGATATATATATATATATATATATATATATATATATATATATATATATATATATATATATATATATATATATATATATATATACATATATATATATATATATATATATATATATATATATATATATATATATATATATATATATATATATTATGAAAATTGAAATCACCAATGCAACAGCACAAACACATAATAAAAATAAAAAAAATTAAAATAAATAAAAAAAGACAGAAGGAGAAAAGGAAGACTATTTTCCTAAATGGGTGATTAATATAGACCAGCACTTGAATGAGGCCTTAACCCTACTCATCCATACAATAACATAGGTCAAACAGCATAGCCTTACACAATCAACCATAAAGAATAATCCATGGACAGGCAGTCATGTCGTCAATAAGTATAAGTAGTCATTTACCAAACAATAGAAACAATAAAGACAAAAAATTCAGAGGCAACAACCCAACACAAGGACTCATCAGGAGAATACACTTGCCTATAGGGTTTTGCCACATTAAATTTTCTACCCAGTCAAGTGTTTTGGATACCACAGAATATCCATGGCATCCCTGTGTCAGGTATCACTCCCAAAACGACAAGCCAATGGCTTATACTGTTTTATTTGAAATGAATAAAAATTAATGAATAAAAAGCCAACATATACAGTATGGTGAATGAGAAAATAGAGAAATTGTATTAAATTTCTTTTTTGTAACTTAATTGAGACAAATCAATGATTACTGACTAACTAACTTTAACAAAATGAATTTTTTAATCCTAGTAAGTTTGAAACCCCTTTAATTCTTTTTATAGCCTACCAATAAATAGAAGGGAAGTATCATTTTGAAGGGTGCACAAAAAGCTTAAAACTGAATTCACATGAAAAGCCATTAGGCCTATTATATTCAGAAATAGCTTTAAAAAGGTATGTAGCCTAGTGATAGGCCTATAAATTATTACTTATATTTGTAGGCTAGATCAATTATATGAACTGTTCAAAAGGCCTATTTACCCTGTCTCTACCTCGTCCCTAAACTATCTATAGCCGGTTTAAAATCTAGCATATTTGAGATGTGAGAAAAACTATGGAATTGGATTATAGCTTTATGCCAGTATGCAATCCAGGGTTAGACAACAGACCTAGATGGATAAAAGGGGAAAAAGTCGAGTCATGGTCAATTGTACAAAAGGCCAAGACAGATAGTCCAATGCCTAGATGGATAAAAGGGGAAAAATTCAAGTCATGGTCAGTTGTACAAAAAGCCAAGATAGATAGTCCAAAGTGGGCATGAAGTCAAGTTTAGTCTTACCCCTTTCATTGCTGTTGTTACCCATCTTCTAATTATGCTACACCTCTCATACAAGTCACTCCATAATGCTGAACTGGAGTCAACCTTATTGGAGGGTCTCCCCAGGGAACACATACTGGTTGACAGTAGTATACTTAAAAATTTTCCTCTTATACATGTCACTCCACATTGTTGAATTAGAGTCAACCTTTTTGGATTCTAGGCTCATGTTCTTCACGTCTAAGAGAAAATTTTCAGAAATAAGTAACAATTTTTACTTAATGTATGTTTGTTAAAACTTTTGCTAAGAATTCTAGTTAATTGAATTCCCGCCATCTCAGAAAGGGTTTAGGTTAGGAAAACAAAACTTCCAGGGATGAATCCACAGACAAAAGCATGTCCAGGGAGGGTACCCCATATATATATATATATATATATATATATATATATATATATATATATATATATATATATATATATATATATATATATATATATATATATATATATATATATATATATATATATATATATATATATATATATATATATATATATATATATATATATATATATATATATTTATATATATATATATATATATATATATATATATATATATATATATATATATATATATATATATATATATATATATATATATATATATATATATATATATATAGAATAAATTCTTGAAGTAGTACTTGAAGTAATACTTGAGTACAATTTTGGCAAGTACTTGATATCTGATACTTAACTAAGAATTTGGAAAGTACTTATTACCTGATATTTAAGTAAAAAAACAGTGAGTGCTTAATACTTGATACTTAAGTAAAAATTTGGAGTATTTGTTGCAGGACTGATGTCAATTCACGTCACTGCACACTATAACTGGCCCCCTGGCACCCTCTGGTAAGACAAACACACACAGTCAGACACAAAGGCATGGAAAAACAGAGAGAGAGAGAGAGAAAGAGAGACGAAAAAGACCAATTGGGAAAAATACAAATAAACACACAAAATACAAAGGCAGACACATCTTCAGACACACAGGCACGACTAGACACCCAAAAAACAGAGAGGAAAAACAGCAAACACAAAATCCCACACACACAAACATAAATACACAAATACACACACAAAACCACAAAAAGTCTGACACTTAAGCATACACACAGTCTGACATACAGGCAGGACTAAGAGAAGAAACAGACAGAGGGAGAAACAAACATCCACGCGCACACATACAGCCATAAGAACTCAAACAAACAGGCCAACATACACTCAGACACACAAGAATGGAGAAAAAGACAAAAATACATAGAAGGAGAAAAATAAACACACAGAGTTACGCACAACACACACCTGCCAATGATAACAAAAGATAGAACACACAGGCAAAAACACTGTCAGACACTGAGGCAGGGAGGAGCAAAAAAACACACAGAGGGAAAAACAAACACATTAACAAACACAAATACACCCATACAAACTCTTACGCACAGGCCAGAATATACTCAGACACACAGGCATGGAGAGAAAGACAAAAAGACATAGACGGTGAAAAATGCACATATACGCACTCACAAACACAAACAACAACGCACACACAACCAAGTCAGACAAATCAAACAAATATACACAGTCAAACACAAACGCACGGAAAGAAAAGACAAAATTGCACAGAGAAACAAAACACTCAAACAAATACACTCAACCATGCAAAGTTAAAAACAAAGACAAAAACACAGTCAGACATACAAGTACGAGGAAAGAGACAAATCACACAGAGGGAAATCACACACATATACGTACACTAGCACAAAACCACACAAAGTCAAACACTCACACTTAGACTAGGCAGAGAAAGAGAGAGTCAGACACATATGCACGAGGAGAGAAGCAAAACACGAAGAGATAAAAAACAAAAACATACGCATATAGACACACAGCCATTCAATTTCAGACACTAACACTTCGACTAGGCACAGAAAAAGAAATAGAGAGACAAATACTCAATGAGAGAAAAACGCACACACAACAACACAAATTCATTTATACAAACACAGACATACATAAAAATACAGTCAGACACACTGGCACAGAAACAAAGATACAAAACACACAGAGGGAATACACGAAAAAACATACAAAGTTATAAACACAGGTAGAAACATAGTCAAAACACACAGTCATGGAAAGAGAAGAAAAAGGCACAGATGGAAAAATACAATCAAACATGAAATCACAACCGAATAAAGTAAAAAACACAGGAAAACGCACAGTCAGGGACAAGAGCAAGGAGAAGGAAAAAGACATACAGAGGGAAAAACAACCAAACTGAGTGAAAAGACACACAGTCTGACATACAAGTCAGACGTGCAGGCAAGCAAACACACAGTCAGATATAGAGACATGGAGAACGATACAAAACATAAAGAGGGAAAAACATAAACTTAAAACCACACAACATCAAACAAAGAGGCAAAGAGAGTCAGAAATAAAGGCAGAGGGAAAAAGAAAAGTCACAAAGCGGGAAAAAAACATGCAATAAAAACGATATCAATCACACAAAGTAAGACAAACAGGCAAACAAATCACCAGACACACGGTCTCAGAGATAGAGTCGAAAGTAAATAGAGAGAAAATCAAATAGACATTCAAACACACAAAAAGAGCAAACAAACAACTTTACAAAGTCATACACGAAGGTACAAACACGAGACACAGTCAGACACACCGACAAGGAGAAAGAGACCAAAACATAAAGATGGAAAACACACGCACACATAAGATCAGAACCACTTGAAGTCAGTCAAATATTCACACAAACTATAGGACATACAGGCACGGATAGAGAGAAAAAAGACACAAAGGGAAAACAAAAATACACTCACACAAACAAGAACATAACCATACAACACAACAAGGGGAAAAAGATACATACTCTGACACGCACACACAGACACAACAACACAACAGCACAAAGTCAGACAAACAAGTAAGGAGAAAGAGAAAAAACACAAAGAGTAAAAAACAAATATACATTCAGAACCACAGAGTCAGACAAAGAGGCACAGACGAAGTCAGAAACAAAAGCAGGGAGAGAGAGAGACAAAAGCACACAAAAGGAAAAGCACACACACAAACACAGCCACACGCATCCAAACACACAAACACGGAGAGAGGGAGAGAAGAAACGCACAGAGAAAAAAAAACACAGAAAAAAAAACTCACGACTACACAGAGTCATACACACTGACACAAACACTCAGTCAGAAACACGGAAATGGACAAAGAGGCAAAAATATAGAGAAAAACAAACATACATACAGACACGCACTGCAAAACAAAGTCTGATATGTAGGCACACAAAAAGTAAGACACAGGCAAGAAGAGAGAGGTAAAAGCAAACAGAAGGAAAAAAACACACATACATACATGTACACACAACTACGCAAAGTCAAACCTGCACGGAGAGAGAAAGAGACATACAATCTCACGCGAACAGGGAAAGAGAGACAAAACACATAGAGAAAAAACACAGAGACAACACACTCACGACCAAACAAAGTCATACGCACTGGCCCACACACACAGTCAGAAACACGGACATGGACAGAGAGACAAAGAAAAACAGACATACACACAGACAGGCACTGCAAAACAAAGTCTGAGACGTTGGCATACAAAAAGGAGGACACAGACGCAAGGAGAGAGAGGCAACAGTAAACAGAAGGAAAAAAACACACATATACACACATGCCCACACAACTAAGCAAAGTCACATATGCAAGGAGAGAGAAAAAGACATACAATCTCACACGAATGTCTGACTTCGTTTTTTTTGTCTGTGTTTCTTTCTATATTTATTTGTTCTTTATCTGTGTCTTTGTGTCTAACTCTGCATGTGCCTTGTGTTTGACATTGTGTGGGTCTGTATGTGTTTGTGTGTGAATTTTTTTATCCTTGTGTGTTTGTCCCTCTCCCCATGCTTGTATGTCTGACTGTATGCGTGAATGTGTGTCTAACTTTGCGTTGCTGTATGGGTGTGAAAATTTTTCCCTTTTTGTGCTTTTGTGTCCCCCCACGCCTTTGTTTCTTACTTTTGTGTGTGTGCCAGAATGGCTGTCTTTATGTGGTTGTGCGTGTTTGCATGTTTGTTTGTCTGCCTGTATGTTTGTGAGTGACTTTCTGCTCTCTGTGTTTTTGTTTCTCCCCTCATGCCTGTTTTTTACTGTGCGTGTGTGTGAGTGTGTGTATGCGTGTGTGTTTGTGTTTGTATGTGTATGTGTCGTTGTTTATGAGTGTGAGTGTATGTTTTTGTGTTTGTGGATGTGAGTGTATCTGTGCACTTGTGTGTTTGCGTGAGTGTATGTATGTGTTTTTGTTAGAGTTTGTATGTGTTTCCCACTGTGTATTTGTCCTTCTCTCAGTGCGTCTGTGTCCTACAGTGTTTGTTTCTCATTAATGTTTATGAATGACTGTTTGTGTGTGTGTGTGCCTCTATCTAGCTGCGTCTGTGTTTTTTCCCTGTGTGTTTTTGTCTTTCTCTTCGTTCTTCTGTGTTTGACTGTGTGTGTTTGTGGCCTCTTGTTGCTGTGAGTATATGATTCTTTATCCCACTGTTTGGTTTTGTCTCAATCTCCATATTTGATTCTCTACTTTTATATGTGCCTGTATGTCTGACTTCGTGTTTTTTGTGTGTTTGTTTTTCCTTCTGTGTTTACTTGTTCTTTATTCGTGTCTTTGTGTCTAACTCTACCTGTGCCTTGTGTCTGGCATTGTGTGGATCTGTATGTGTTTGTGTGTGTTTTCTTTTCTCCGTGTGTGTTTTTATTTTTCCCCATGCTCGTATTTCTGACCGTAAGCGTGCATGTGTGTCTGACTTTGCGTTGTTGTAGGTTTGTGAAAGTTTTCCCTCCGTGTGCTTTTGTGCCCCCCGTGCCTCTGCTTCTAACTTTTTGTTTGTGTGACAGTATGGCTGTCTTTTTGTGGTTGTGTGTTTGAGTTTGACTGTTTGTCTGTATGTGTGTGTGTAAGTTTTCCCTCTGTGTGTTTTCTTCTCTCCCCTCGTGGCAGTTTTTTGACTGTGTTTGTTTGTGTGTGAGTGTGTGTTTATGTGTATATATATGTGTTTGTGTCTGCGTCTATGTATGTGTGTTTTTGTGTGTGTTTGTGCGTGTGTGTGTGTGCTTGTGTTTGTATAAGTTTGACTGTGTGTTTTTTACTAGAGTTAATTTTATGTTTTCCCTCTGTGAGTTTTTGTTGCTCTCTCCGTGCCTTTGTGTCTGACATTATTTTCGTCTGACCAAAGGGTGCCAGAGGACCGGGGTGGCTTGCTTGGATTTAAAATGCCTTTTTTGACACAAAAATAGCTGAAAATGTCACAGGATTGATAAGGGGAGGTCAAAAGGTGCCAGATGGTCAGTCCTAGTGTGACATTGTGGCGGGAATGGCAATGATATATCATGGAGGGTTGGCTCACCCTCCATGAATATGAGACATCAGATTAAACGCAAGGTTGTAAAAGAGAACATATAGAACATACCTGAAAATGTCACTGAATGATAATTTGGGGGGGGGAGTCAAAGGGAACTTAAAAGTCAGTGTTTGTGTGGTAGAATGACGTGAATTGTTTGAATGAACATTTTTTACAGCTATAGGTTAAGCTGGGCGGTATTGACAGAAATTTTTTGACAAAGAAGGAATGAAATCATATCCTCACCGTTCTTTAATTCAAGGTTTCTTTTGCTTATATTTTATCCTTTAAAAGCGTTTTTTTATTGTTTTTTCAACAATTTTAGTTTGAATTGCTTTTCTCTGTTTACGGACCAGCCACATATTTCAATGGTGACTTGAATTGCTTGGGCAATCATTTTCTAGAGTTTAAAGTTAAGCTGGAATGTGTTAAAAGAACTTTTTGACAGAGGATGAGTGGTATCTAACGATCAGTAAAACAAACAAAGTATTTTCATTAAAAGTCCACAAAAATACCTTAAAGTGGTTTAAATTTACCTCTAATTAAATTAGGTGAAATTCAAAGAGAAAATAGTTTTCAAATTTGTACTTTTGAGCGGGGAACGTAGTCTTTGCTAAACAAACTAGGGATTTGCAATAAATGCCCTCAAAAATGTGTTAAGATTTATTTAAGTTTGCGTCTATTAATAAGCCTAAGCTTTGGAATTGGTTTGTAGGATACCAACTTTTCTCTAATTCATGGTTCATTTTGATTATATTTTATACTTTGTTAACTTTTTCAACCTTTTCTCTTTACTATTTTGTTTTAGTTAGAATTGCATTTTCATTGTTTTATGGGCCAGTAAAATAATGTCTGGTGGCCTCAATTGCCAAAAGTAATGTAAAGAAACACTTATGAGGAATTTTTTCATGAAGTATAAATGATATATTCTAGTGTAAAGAATATTTTTGCATGATAGTGCCCGAAAAAATTCAATAATTATTAAAAAGACTATTAAGTAAAAATGCATTAAGGGCAACTCCCAATTTTATCTGAAAGCATCCTCTAAAGTATTACTCAATAATAAGTTGTACTTCAAATCTCAACCAATTTCAGTACTCAATTTTCCAGGCTGAAAGTCAGGTATCGCAAAATTATGGGAACAAAGTTTCATTTGAATAGTACACTCTAAAATTTTTTGCTTGTTTTAGTTTAACTTATTGTTTAGTTATTTGTTATAATATCTGTTTCTTTTGGGTTTATTTATTTAACATGGTGATTTGTGGTAGCTTCAGTTATGAAAGATTGTTTGACTTGTTTCTGCTCATTTTTTGTTTTGATGTACCTCCGTGCTTTTCTTTCAAAAATATTGTGTGGAAAAGGTTCTTATTATCATTTTTGTTTTTTTTTATTGACATAGTTTAAAAAACAAAGTAATGCTTATTTATATGTGTTTGTCAAACACTTAGCGGTTGCGATCAGTATACAAGGACTGGTACGACTCAATAATAACTAAAACTCAGATAAACACATTAACCAGAATATCTCACTTTTGAAAACAATTGATACGTCCAAAAATTGAACGGTTGTTTGTCTTCAAGGAAAATAAAACTTATCAAGTTTAATTTTGTGCATCAGCCATCGATAGTTACCATTAAAAGTTGCACAGCAAATGTTACAGGTTAAATGCTTAGTCAGTTAGGTCCAAAAGAGGGAAACACACATAAGAAATCAATTAATCCTAACAAAACCATCTGATTCAGAATATAAGAAAACTGCTCTATAGGTATTAAGCTCCTTTGCAAAAAATATGGATGTTTTCATTTTTGAGAAAAGAAAGATCACAAAGGCTTGTTTATTCTTTTTTTTTGTTTTTTTGAATCCTTATGCCTTTCTTATTTATCACGAGTTAATGTATCAAACCAGTCGCCATAGAATATTGAAATAAATTTCATTTGATTGTAAATCAAAAGTTGTTCTCGTGCCATTTTTGCGTGGAAAATATATTACACAATAGCTAGCCCCCAATCTCCAAAGTGCTCTTACCCAATAAGTCATCTGATAAAAATTTTGGATAAGTTGTTTTTTCTTCCAAGTCAAAAGATCTTAACTCTATGTCTCAGAGGATTCTTAGACCCCCTACAGTCCAGTGGGAGGAATTCTTAGAAAAATTTTATTAAGAAGGGACTATTGATCCCTAGGATTATTTGTAAAAGAATAAAATACTAAATTAAATTTATATGAAATAATGATAATTTTAAAGAGGGAACTGTCAAAGGTAAATTTTCAGTGAGGACGAAACATTCTAGGGAAAATTTCAAAAGAAGAAGAAAAACTTAATCTAGGGTGAAATTTCTTTTGGAAAATTATTCATATAGAAGGAATTTTCAGGAAGCAGAGGATATTTTCACTTTAGGTGTGTATCTCGGCTTGAATTGAGATTAAAACTTTTCCATCAAATTACAATCTTAGAATTGATGTTTACATATATAAAATAAAAAGCTCTAGCAACTTTAAAAACACAAAAATATATTTTCTACTAAAAGGTAAAAGCAAGATTAAGACTTCAATCGAAAAGAAATTATTTCATATAGGTGGGGCACTGCCACTTGCTCAATCCTAGATGTTTACGCTAACCTCTTACATTTGGGTCTAATTTAAAAAAAAATCAATCCTAAGACACAAGAGCCTTGCAATCGTAATGAATTTCTTATTTAAAGATCTGAGAAATATTTGCATACCGAAATATTTAGTGCTTTTTACATTCGGTCAGACAGAGAGAAGGTGTACAACCTAGATCAATTTAACTGTTGATTGTTTGTTTCTAATCCATTCCCTTTGAGAGCTTATGCTTCAGGAGCTTATGCATAATGTGATTCGTCTTTAAGTATATAATTCCTCATTGTTTAGAAAGGATATCGAAATTAAAAAAAAATTAAATCAGCTTTTCACTTATTTCAAATGATATTGTAAAAATTGGCTCCGCTCTGATACCCCAATAGCGCTCCCTCATCGTTCATAAAGCATTTTCCATAATAATGTGTTTCGCTGTTTTTTTACCTGTGTTTCTAACTTTGTTTGTTTGCGTGTGTTTTCCCTCTTTGTGTTTTGTGTCTCTCTCTCCAAATTAGTGTGTCAGACTGTGTGTTTTTGTCAGTATGTGTGCTGTTATTTCTGACTTCGTTTGGTTGTGTGTGTGTTTTTTTCTCTGTGTGTGTTTGTCTCTCTCTCTTTCTGTGCGTAGTCTAAGTGTGTGTGTGTGTGTGTGTGTGTGTGTGTGTCTGTGTGTGTGTGTGTGTGTGTGTGTGTGTGTGTGTGTGCCAGTGTCTCTGACTCTATAGGCCCTTGCGTTTATTTGTTAGTGTGTATGCATGAGTTTGTGTGTTTTACCTCTTTGATTTTTTTATCCCTCGTGCCTGACATTTTTTGCCTTTGCTTTTAACTTTGCTTGGCTGTTTGTGTTTGTTTTGGTGTGTATGAAATAAAAAAAAAACTAGTTTTTTTAACTGAAAGTAAGGAGCGACATTAAAACTTAAAACGAACAGAAATTACTCCGTATATGAAATGGGTTGTCCCCTCCGCAGTCCCTCGCTCTTTACGCTAAAGTTTTTAATTGTTTTAAAAAGTAGAATTGTGGCAAAGAGTCAAACTTTAGCGTAAAGAGCGAGGGACTGCGGAGGGGACAACCCATTTCATATACGGAGTAATTTCTGTTCGTTTTAAGTTTTAATGTCGCTCCTTACTTTCAGTTAAAAAAACTAGTTTTTTTTTATTTCATTTCAAAACGTTTTTGAATTAATGCATGTTTGATTTTGGCTCTCCGCACATAAATTATTGAAATGAAATTAGTATATTAATTTTTTTTGGCTAAAACGTCTGTACACTTCCCAATAACCATTACTATATGTAAACACTGGTCAAAGTTTGTAACTTGCAGCCCCTCCCCCAGGATTTGTGGGGGAGTAAGTCATTCCCAAAGATATAGTTATTATGGTTTTCGACTATGCGGAACAAAATGGCTATCTTAAAATTTTAATCTGTTGACTTTTGGAAAAAAATTAGCGTGGGAGGGGGCCTATTTGCCCTCCAATTTTTTTATCACTTAAAAGGGCACTAGAACTTTTCATTTCCGTAAGAATGAGCCCTCTTGCGACACTCTAAGACCACCTGGTCAATACGATGACCCCTGGGGAAAAGAAAAAAACAACAACAAACAAACAAATAAACATGCACCCGTGATTTGTCTTCTGGCAAAAAATATGAAATTCCACATTTTTTTAGATAGGAGCTTGAAATTTTTGCTATAGAGTTCTCTGATATGCCGAATGCGATAGTGTGATTTTCGTTAAGATTCTATGACTTTTAGGGGATGTTTCCCCCTTTTTTCCAAAATAGGGCAAATTTTCTCAGGCTCGTAACTTTTGATGACAAAGACTAAATTAATTGGAACTTATATATTTAGAATCAGCGTGAAAGTTCGATTCTTTTGATGTATCTTTTAGCATCAAAATTCCGTTTTTTAGAGTTCCGTTTACTATTGAGCCGGGTCGCCCCTTACTACAATTCTTTACCACGAACTGTTTGAAAAGAAAATAATTCAGTATTTCGGGGCTTCTGACATTATTACTCTTTTGCGGAAGTTAGGCTCAAAATTGAAAAATGATTATATTTTTTCTCTGGGCCCCTTCCACTTCTTAGTTCGTTTATTTTCCCGTTAGTTTTCACCTGTTTTCGCTTTATAGTTGTGTTATCTCTTAGCAGTTCTTTCGTTAGTTGAGTTATGGTTGTGGTATATATGTTTTATCGCTTTTATAGTTGTGTTATTTTCAAATTATACTCCATAATAGAGAGGCTCCGAACACCCAGCATTGTATATTAAGCTCTGAATTTGACGTTTTTTCTAACGTGACCAGATTCGTCCTGCGCCCTTTTCATTGAATTTTTTCCCCCATGGCATATTTCTCCAAGGAAAGATCCTCCCACATAGCCCCCTCCCTCAACCCTACCCCCAAAACCAAAAAAATCCCCCTAAAAACGTCTGTACACTTCCCAATAACCATTATTATATGTAAAAACTGGTTGAAGTTTGTAACTTGCAGCCCCTCCCCCAGGAACTATGAGGGAGTAAGTCACCCCCAAATACATAGTTATTATGATTTTCGACTATGCTGAACAAAATGGCTATCTCAAAATTTTTATCCGTTGACTTTGGGAAAAAAATGAGCGTGGGAGGGGGCCTAGATACCCTCCAATTTTTTTGGTCACTTAAAAAGGGCACTAGCCCTCTTGCGACATTCTAGGACCACTTGGTCGATACGATGACCCCTGGGAAAAAAAAAAAAAAACAAACAAATAAACACGCACCCGTGATTTGTCTTCTGGCAAAAAATGCAAAATTCCACATTTTTGTAGATAGGAGCTTGAAACTTCTACAGTAGGGTTCTCTGATACGCTGAATCTGATGGTGTCATTTTCGTTAAGATCCTACGACTTTTAGGGGGTGTTTCCCCCTATTTTCCTAAATAAGGCAAATTTTCCCAGGCTCGTAACTTTTGATGGGTAAGACTAAACTTGATGAAACTTATATATTTAAAATCAGCATTAAAATGCGATTCTTTTGATGTAGCTATTGATATCAAAATTCAATTTTTTAGAGTTTTGGTTACTATTGAGCCGGATCGCTCCTTACTACAGTTCGTTACCACGAACTGTTTGATAACTTTTCTCCCGTTTAATTTTGTCTTTTTCGTTTCGTTCCTGTTTGTTTCACTGTTATATTGTGTCTGATGTGCCTAACTATGTGAGGTTATGGGTGTGTGTGCTTGTGCAAGTCTGTGTTTTCCTTCTATGTCATTTTTTCTTTCTCTAATTGCCCGTGTGTCTGAATGTGTTTTGGTCTTTGTGTTATAATTTTGTGGTTGTATTTGTGAGAGTTTGTGTTTTTGTTTTTCCCTCTTTGTGATTTTTTCCTCCTCCTTGTCAATGTGTCAGACTATATTTTTACCCGTGTTTTTGATTTTTGTTGCCATGCGCATCTGTGTTTATGTGTCTGTGTTTGTGTTTTGCATCTCTGTGTTTTTGTCTCTCCCTCGTACCTGTGTATCTGACTGTGTGTGCTAGTGTTTCTGACTTTTTATAGTTTGCTTGTATGTGTTAGTATGTTTATTCCCTCTGTGTATTTTTTTCTTCTATGTGTTTTGTGTCTACACCCACCCGTGCCTGTTTGTCTGAAGGCGTATCTGACTTTGTGTTTTTGTGTGTGTTTTCCCAAGTGTATGTTTTCTCTCTCTCTCTCTCTCTCT
>NW_027062834.1:0-92315 GCF_032884065.1 Artemia franciscana | reverse complement strand
GAAAAAGATGGAAGAAGAGGATAAAAGTAAGAAATCCGACGAAGAGAAAATTGAAAAAGACGTAGACTTTGACAAAGAAGATTCAGAAAAAGAATACGAACCAGCTGAAGTAAGTTTATTATCGATATCTCCTAAGGACTGGGAAGATGTAGATCTTGTCAAGCTAACAACTTTATTTTGTGAATTCGGTCGTGTTCTAATGCTAGCTGACTACCGAAATTCAGTCGTTTGGAATTTCTTTACGCTGAGATTTCTTATTCTGAGAATTCGTGTCACCAAAAACTGAAATTAACAATTTTGACTCTGTTGAAACACCTATTAAAGGGTAAACCTTTGTTTTTCAATACTGGATAGCCTAATGAAGCGTTAACTGTCATAGTAGATCAGCTGTGGAATTTTCCCACTACTGATTTTTAAAATTTTCTGATACTGAATATTTCTTAGGATATTCAAGCAATTTTATTCAATGTGTTTTTAGTAAAAATGTTTAATAGAAACTATGAACTAAATCCAGTGAACTTTGATTGTTCTTCTTAGCTTTTAAGCGATTCTATTTAGGTTAATTTTTGTAGATTCTCATCAGTCTTGGAGGTTTATATTTGAAAGACAAAATTAAAACATCTTACTTACTTTTCTAAATTGGAACTTTAGCACTATTAAGAGATAAAAACTAAACTATTGATGCTCCCCAGTATGAATTTTATTAATTCGTTCATTGGTGGAAGAAGTGGCGGTTCTGGGCCTGGGCAGGGGACACCTGCCCCCCCCCCCAATTGTTGTGACCTCTTAAATTAAATTTCTTGTATTTTATATTTTATTACCCTGTGGTATACCTTGCTCCCTCCCCCCAGGTTGAGGCCTAAAACCACTAATGGGTGGAAGTTTTTAATAGAGACTATTAGACTTTTTTTTTTTTTAGCTTTAAAATACTTCCTTTGTTCCGATAAAGCTTGACAGTTTCGTCTCAATTCTTTAAGAACGACTCCTGAAACACAAAGGTCGTTTAATTGCAATAGGCAGCTTCTTTTAAATGGCTTAAAAACTTCAGTGTGATGAGTGAGTAATTGAGGGGGAGGTAGCCCCCTTTGATACATATTAACTTCTGTTTCCTTTGAAGTTTTAATGTTGCCTCTTACTTTCATTAAAAAAAAAGCTTTAAATTATTCTGAGCCATAGCAATTTAGAACAGTATACTTAAATAGCACGTACATCCAGCATTTGAAATGGCAATTCTTGCCACCAATGGTTACGTCTGGAAGAGAAACCAAATTGTAGGCCGTCCACTCTGCATCATTATAAAGACAAAATTAATCCATAGGGAGACCAGCATCTAGGACGGAAAAAGTCTTTCCATCTTCGATTTCCAGACCACTATATGCAAATTCATGTTGAATCTGTCATGTAAAAGTGGCTGGCTGACTGGTAATATTCCAAAAGTTTGGTATGAGATGGATGTGAACTATAAAATACGAGATCTAGTATACAAGACTTAGCAGAAAATCCGGAGAAAAAATTCCCTATTAAGAAGTAACATATGTATATTCAAATACGGACATTAATCTCCAGAATATTAATAAACTTCACGTAATACACACTCGAGAAGTTGAAAAAGCCTTTTTGGATAGTATTTGAAACTTTCAGTCATAACTTTTAAAATTCGAGCGATCCGTCATTTTCTGTTTTGACTGATGAAACTACTGATATGGTGAAGTACAAACAACTGAAAATTATATATTTTTTATTACATATCTGAAAGAAGATTGTTTGATCTAAATATTGTAGACCGTCCGAATAATGATTTTGACCTGATCTCTTTCAAACTTGATCGGGTTGTACCTGGTCTTTGGTCCTTCGAAAAAATCCACTCAAGTATAAAATTGAGCTGCCAAAGACAAAATTCAACAAATAAAGCAATGAAAAAGCTATTTTTTTAAGTAAACAATCTGTCTTCCAAATATAGACAGAATGTATGATTTAGAATGTCCTATAGTATTTATTTTTACGTTTTTATAGCAGCTGAATTCTCCCTTCATGCTTCAAGCGGTTGAGTTACCATTGCAGGATAAGATGACACAGGAGATATAGGGTCAATAAGGACCTCAAAGAAAAAAATTATGTGACATTGATATTTTTCCAATAAAACAGATGTGTCAAAATTTTAATTTGATATTACATCGGTTAGAAGAGGGTCACATAACCAAGAGGGAGGCTGTTTGTCCTCCTGTAGCTTTCGGCCTGTAAAATAGACACTAGAGCCTGTAATTTACAGAAATGTTTTTTTTTTTTCTGTTGACATTAGAAGCAAAAAGTTTAGTAAAATGAAGCTTTAACATAACATGACAATAATTTTATCAATAAGAAAGGAGGTAACACCCTGGAGCCCCCTTGTTCAGACTAAGTCACAATATGGGATTATGGTCTAATATCTACCCTTCCTCCTTATACTCCTACGTATATTCATCTGATTATACAACTTGGGCAAATGAATGGACTTTTTAAGGCAGGTATAACCTCTCCCCACTTGCGCAATGACCCAAAAGACTTTCTAAATAATGACTGAGGTATAATTATATTCTTTTCTTTGTTCTTCTTATTGTTCTTAGCTATTCTTTAGATACCTTATTTTACGTTTTGGACAAAAAAAAATTCAGAAGGAACTTTGAGGGGACTTATGGGAGGCTTTTGTCGAGATATTTGTCTACGGCAGAATTTAACGATGGGGTTTTGTGCTGGTTCTCATTTTATGTCATGAAACTCAACGCTATTATGATTTACAGCTGATGGGATTAATCCAGAAATTGTGGCCATTTTTTGGATATTTATAAATTTGATCTGTATTTCGTGTGTATTTAATTTCTTAATGCTAAGTATTTTAACTTTATAGACTACCCAAAATGTGCAGAAAAAAATGTTTTTTAAAAAATGTATGTTTTGTTCTCAAGACTCTGTAAAAGAATTATTCGTCTAAAAAATTTCAAAAAAATAAACAATTAGGGTACTTTTGAAATAAACGATTTATATATCATCTAAATTTGAAGTCAATAAGAAATACTGCAACTACTAGTATCAACTCACTTCTGAACCAACCTTGAAAGGCCAACATACTTCCTTTTCATCCAAATCTTTTGACAGCTCCAGTCTTTATCACCTTCTAAGAAGTTCTATCTTTCTGCATTCCTTTTTTATGAAGGCTCCCATCCCTTTTGTAGAACGGTGATTCAATTTCTGCTTTCAAAAATTGAATTTCGGTGATTGAATTTCTTCTTCTGTATTCCTTTTTTATGAACCCTGCCCATCCTTTTCGCAAAACGGTGATTGAATTTCTGCTCTCAAACTTTTGTATGACTTTAATTAATATGCTTTAAAACTTTGGTGTAAACTCAAGAAACACTCAAGAGGTATAAGTTTCACTAATTATTCTTGTACGATTACTTTAAGGGATTTTCACTTTTCTGTTGTTTGTCCCCACACTTTTCTAAAACTTGCTCAGTAATTTTTCTATCATAAATTTTTGTGTTCTTGCAATCTCATCCTCACTAGTAACAATTCTCTCCAACAGATGAGATGACGAGCTTGCTGGGCTGCTGATTTTGAGCACAGCTTATAACCTGCTTTGTTGTTTGTTTGTTTTTTATTGGGGGGGAGGGGTAAGTTTCTAGCTTTTTCAAACACAAACATTACTCCTTCTCCTGTTTTTCGCGACTCCTCCCTTATATCAACTTCATACGATACCAAAATATTTTCAGCGAGTCTCGTTTCCTTTTGATGTCCGTAGCAGAAAACAATGAAGTTTTCTTGGCATTTGCTATCTTGAAGATATAAACAAGAAAAAAAGCACTTATCTTGTAGCGAGCAGACCCACGGATGGCTGTGGCAATCAACATCGTGGCGGGCGGTCCGATGGACTGTGGAGACCTGCATGCGTTTATTACATCGTATTCTGGCATCCACAGCAACAGCTATAATATTATCCAATCATCTTGTCTAGTCATTGTATGTGTACTAAGAACCTTTTGTATGTAGAATCGTGTTTTTCATTGTGTAAAGAAATTCAGGTCTTGTCCCTACTTTTCCCAGCACGGTAGTCAACATGGTCCTCCTTTTTTACGGTTATCTTGAATACAAAATCCATCTTTTTTTGCAGTTTTGGACAATCATTCTAAAAGTATGGTGTCGAATTCATGATCAGACTAGACCTATATTGCCCGGGCAACTTGAAGTGTTGCAGCAACCTTTTTCGAATTCGCCGACTAAAGTGTTGCGAGAGCAACACTTTGGTTTTTTTCTTCGGTATCTGTTAAACGCTGAAGTTGTCAACCGATCTCAATTTTGAAATTGGTATGTTCTTTGGCAACCTTGACGACGTTAGGCCTCTCCTTGGTCCGTTGGCGGGATCAACTAAGCGATCTGATTGGCCGTGTATTAGGAAGAATGAAGTAAAGGTCTGTTTTGCTTATTCGCGTAATTACAACGCGCACCAAGGAAAAAAGGAATCTGTAATAAGCTTTAAATGCCGTATAACATATTTGACCGATGTTTCAGGGAACTTGTAAGTAAGAACCGGCTGTTAGGCTCGGTGATAAGGGTTTGGAAATTTTACTAGTTGGTGTACCCCAACCTTCGAGATTTTTGTTCCTGGTTTCAGTCTTATGTTTTCATGAAAATGGATCTCGAAGGTGAACGTAGATCAAACACGGCTTACAGTGGTGGATGTTGGACGTCCCAGATTCCGCATGTTTTAAAGGTGTCATCGAGGCAACCCGATTGAGAGACAGAATAAATATACAAATTTATGAAGAAACGGGAGAGTGACTGATAGTCCTGATTGTGGTGGGGAAAAAATGTTTTAAGTGTTAGCAGGACATTTAGGAAATGTAGAAAAATCGTATATTTAGAGGAAATAAAAACTTCTACAAATCTGTTCACAGTTTATTTAAGACAGATTGGTTCTGTTTTCTGTAACAGAAAGGGATATGGAATCGCCAGCAAAATGGTTAGCCAAGAATCTAATGACGTATTACAGTTACCACAACCCAGTTATCGTCGCACTAGAGACAAGTTAGCCAAAACTGATTTTTTTTTTCTTTCTTAGTTTCATTTTTAGTGTTTATACCAAGTGACTTGCATGATATGTAATATAAACATTTCTCATATTCGAAAGTTGACCTTCTCTTCCTTCTATCTTTGCCTATTATAAATTATTACAATATACTATAAGTTATTACATATTACAATATTTGCTACTGAACTTTTTACCTCTTGAGCTTTACTGTTCCGTGTTCTTTAGCCCTGTTTCGCATAACCAACGAATATAATTCCTCTTTTTCTATCTTGGACCATGTTTACTTCTCTTGTAAATATTAGACGACTACTATAGCTATATTTTTAAAGAGTTTTATTACTTGTTTTCATGATCAGAATCGTCGAAAACTTTTAATATCACTGTTTATATTTCCGATGCATTTTATTCACAGCCTTGTCACATGACATGTCCTATATTTAGTTGAGTTACACCTAGCGTATTCTTATCTAGAAAAGTTACGGATAACTTTATAATACCAACTAAGACCCATGACATAATTAGCTAATTGACTTTGCAACCAGTTAAACCTTATCCTGTTCAATCGTAGACATCGTGACGCATGAAAACTTAGAACAGTATCTTATACAATCTAGTTACTTTTCATGATCAAAATACCATAGATGAGACTGTATTAATTATTTTGAAACTACTTTATTGTTTTACGTTATCGTTTGTACCCGTTGCGTACCTCATTGTTTTACGTTATCGTTTTAACCCGTTGCGTAAACACTTAATTCTGTCAGATTTTGACAGATCACTGCTAATCATTTTGCTGGTGATTCCATATCCCTTTTTGTTACAGATAACAGAACTAATTGTCATATATATATATATATATATATATATATATATATATATATATATATATATATATATATATATATATGAAATGATTAAAGGGTTGGTATAAAAGTTTTTAATTGCCCCCGTGATAAATACGGTGTTCAATTGGGATCTATCAATATCTTTATACCCCAAATTCTTCCGGGATTGTTCATGTGGTTCCTATAAGTGATTAAATAAAAAAAAACAAGTCTTTTTGAAATGAAAGTATGGAGCAACATTAAATTTTAACGAACAGAAATTACTCCGTATATGAAAGGGGCTTTTTCTCCTCAACGCCCCCCTCTTTACGCTGAAGTTTTGCTGTTTTAAAAAGTAGACTTAAGAGAAAGAGTCAAACTTACTTACTTTGCTCCTTACTTTCATTTCAAAAACTTGTTTTTCTTTATTTATTGTCTGGACGTTTTTTAATTAATGTTTTGATCTTGGCTCTCCGCACATAAATAATTAAAACGAAATTTGCATGTTAATTTTTTTGGCTAAATGGCATTCTTATAGTTTAAATCGGAAGATTTTGAAAAAAAAGGAGCGAGGGAGGAGGCATAGATACCCTCCAATATTATTTGTTACTTCAAAAGATAAGTAGAACTTTTAATTTTTACGAACGTTTTCATTAGTAAAAAATATACCTAACTTGCAAATTAACTTACGTAACGAACTTCTATAATCGTATGTTTTTATTGCGTATATGAGGGGGTTCACCCCTCGTCGATACCTTGCTCTTTACACTAAAGCTTAAATGTTGTCCCAATTCCTTAAGAATGGCCTCTGAATCAAAAAGGCCGTAGAATAAATAGTTGAAATTACTGAAAATACTTTAGCGTAAAGAGTGAGATATTACGAGGAGGTAAACCTCTCATATGCGTAATAATCTTTGTTTGTTTTAATTTTTAATGCTGCTCCTTACTTTCAGTAGAAACAACTTTTCATATTTGTTTTTTCATTGTTTTTTCAAATATTGCTAGACAATCCTGTGCCCCCTTCATTGAAATTATTTTCCCCCATGAGAAGTTCATCCGTGGAAATATCCTCCCACATAACCCTCCCCCCTTCAACTCCCCCCTAAACCAAAAAAATTCATCTAAAAATGTCTCTACACTTCCCAGTAACCATTACTATATGTAAACACAGGTCAAAGTTTGTAACTTGCGGCCCCTCCCATGGGGACTGCAGGAAAGTAAGTCGTCCCTTACAAAGACGACTTAATGAGAAAATGGTTGTTAGGGTATACGACTATGGTGAATAAAATGGCTATCTCAGAATTTTGATTTGGTGACTTTGGGGAAAAAATGAGCACGGGAGGGGGCCTTAGTGCCCTCCAATTTTTTTGGTCACTTAAAAATGACATTATAACTTTTAATTTATGTTAGAATGAGCCTTCTCGCAACATTCTAGGACCACTAAGTCGATACGATAACCCCTGGGGAAAAAAGAAACAAAAAAACAAACAAACACACATCCGTGATCTGTGTTCTGGCAAAAAATGCGAAATTCAACATTTTTGTAGATAGGAGCTTGAAACTTCTGCAATAAGGTTTTCTAATAAGCTGAATCTGATAGTGTGATTTTCCTTAAGATTGTATGACTTTTAGCGGATGTTTCCCCCTATGTAATAAGGAGCGACCCGGCTCAATAGTAAACAAAACTCTAAAAAACGGAATTTTGATGCTAAAAGATACATCAAAAGAATTGGATTTTCATGTTGATTCTAAATATATAAGTTTCATCAAATTTAGTCTTGGTAATCAAAAGTTACGAGCCTGAGAAATATTGCCTTATTTTGGAAAATAGGAGGAAACACCCCCTAAAAGTCATAGAATCTTAACAAAAATCACACCATCGAATTCGGCGTATCAGAGAACCGGTTAGCGAAAATTTAAAGCTCTTATCTACAAAAATGTGGAATCTCGTATTTTTTGCCAGAAGACAAATCACGGGTGTGTGTGTTTTTTTTTTTTTTCAGGGGTCATCGTATCGACCAAGTGGTCCTAGAATGTTGCAAGAGGGCTCATTCTAATGAAAATCAAAAGTTCTATTGCCCTTTTGAAGTGACCAAAAAAATTGGAGGGCACCTAGGCCCCCTCCCACGCTTATTTTTTCCCAAAGTCAACAGATCAAAATTTTGAGATAGCCATTTTGTTCTGCATAGTCGAAAACTATAATAACTATGTCTTTGGGAATGACTTACTCCCCCAGAATCCCTTGGGGAGGGGCTGTAAGTTACAAAATTTGACCAGTGTTTACATACAGTAATGGTTGTTGGGAAGTGTGCAGACGTTTTCAGGGGGATTTTTTTGGTTGGGGGGGGGGGCTGAGGGAGGGGGATATGTGGGAGGATCTTTCCTTGGAGGAATATGTCATGGGAGAAAAAAATTCAATGAAAAGGGCGGCGGATTTTCTAGCATTACTATAAAAAACAATGAAAAAATAAACATGAAAACGTTTTTTCAATTGAAAGTAAGGAGTATCATTGAAACTTAAAACGAATAGAGATTATTACGCATATGAGGGGTTCTAAAAGTATTTTAGCATAAAGAGCGATGTATTTAGGAGGAGATAAATAACTCGCTCTTTATGCTAAAGTCTTTTTAGTAATTTCAACTATTTATTCTACGGCCTTTCTGATTCAGGGGTCATTCTTAAGGAATTGGGACAAAACTTACGTTTTAGTGTAAAGAGCGAGGTATTAACGAGGGTATAAACCCCCTCGTATATATAATAAAAATATAAGAATGTAAAAGTTTGTTACGTAAGTTAATTCTGAAGTTACGTATATTTTTTACTAATAAAAACGTTCGCTAAAAATTAAAAGTTCTAGTTGCCTTTTTAAGTAACCGAAAAACTGAAGGGCAACTGGGCCTCCTTCCCCACCCCTTATTTCTCAAAATTGTCTGATCAAAACTAAGAGTAAGCCATTTTGCCAAAAAAAAAAAATTAATATACAAATTTCATTTTAATAATTTATGTGCGGAGAGCCAAAATCAAACATGCATTAATTCAAAAACTTTCAGAAATTAAATAAAAAAACTAGTTTTTTTAACTGAAAGTATGGAGCGACATTATAACTTAAAACGAACAGAAATTACGCCATATATGAAATGGGTTGTCCCCTCCGCAATCCCTCGCTCTTTACGCTAAAGTTTGACTCTTTGCCACAATTCTACTTTTTTGAATAATTAAAAGCTTTAGCGTAAAGAGCGAGGGATTGCGGAGGGGACAACCCATTTCATATACGGAGTAATTTCTGTTCGCTTTAGGTTTTAATGTCGCTCCTTACTTTCAGTTTTAAAAAACTTTTTTTTTTATTTAATCAGTCAAAGAATGATCACGTTTTTACGTCACATTATCAGATCCAAGTGGAAATATAAAAGTACCCATGTTCGTGCTTTTATCAGCATTATCTTAATTTTTTTGTCTTTGTAAATTGTGTTGATTTGAGTTTCATATTGTCTTTGCCGAGGAAGAACTATTAGAAACTGTTCTTTCTTTTGATAATTCACGGTAATTATGGACGAAGTTAATGGTGAACACTTATTTTGTAGATTGGTGATGAAAATAGTGACAGAAGTGAAAGTGAAGCAGAACGAGCAATGAAAGAAAAACAGGACAAAGAAGAAAGGAAAAAGATGGAAGAAGAGGATAAAAGTAAGAAATCCGACGAAGAGAAAATTGAAAAAGACGTAGACTTTGACAAAGAAGATTCAGAAAAAGAATACGAACCAGCTGAAGTAAGTTTATTATCGATATCTCCTAAGGACTGGGAAGATGTAGATCTTGTCAAGCTAACAACTTTATTTTGTGAATTCGGTCGTGTTCTAATGCTAGCTGACTACCGAAATTCAGTCGTTTGGAATTTCTTTACGCTGAGATTTCTTATTCTGAGAATTCGTGTCACCAAAAACTGAAATTAACAATTTTGACTCTGTTGAAACACCTATTAAAGGGTAAACCTTTGTTTTTCAATACTGGATAGCCTAATGAAGCGTTAACTGTCATAGTAGATCAGCTGTGGAATTTTCCCACTACTGATTTTTAAAATTTTCTGATACTGAATATTTCTTAGGATATTCAAGCAATTTTATTCAATGTGTTTTTAGTAAAAATGTTTAATAGAAACTATGAACTAAATCCAGTGAACTTTGATTGTTCTTCTTAGCTTTTAAGCGATTCTATTTAGGTTAATTTTTGTAGATTCTCATCAGTCTTGGAGGTTTATATTTGAAAGACAAAATTAAAACATCTTACTTACTTTTCTAAATTGGAACTTTAGCACTATTAAGAGATAAAAACTAAACTATTGATGCTCCCCAGTATGAATTTTATTAATTCGTTCATTGGTGGAAGAAGTGGCGGTTCTGGGCCTGGGCAGGGGACACCTGCCCCCCCCCCCAATTGTTGTGACCTCTTAAATTAAATTTCTTGTATTTTATATTTTATTACCCTGTGGTATACCTTGCTCCCTCCCCCCAGGTTGAGGCCTAAAACCACTAATGGGTGGAAGTTTTTAATAGAGACTATTAGACTTTTTTTTTTTTTAGCTTTAAAATACTTCCTTTGTTCCGATAAAGCTTGACAGTTTCGTCTCAATTCTTTAAGAACGACTCCTGAAACACAAAGGTCGTTTAATTGCAATAGGCAGCTTCTTTTAAATGGCTTAAAAACTTCAGTGTGATGAGTGAGTAATTGAGGGGGAGGTAGCCCCCTTTGATACATATTAACTTCTGTTTCCTTTGAAGTTTTAATGTTGCCTCTTACTTTCATTAAAAAAAAAGCTTTAAATTATTCTGAGCCATAGCAATTTAGAACAGTATACTTAAATAGCACGTACATCCAGCATTTGAAATGGCAATTCTTGCCACCAATGGTTACGTCTGGAAGAGAAACCAAATTGTAGGCCGTCCACTCTGCATCATTATAAAGACAAAATTAATCCATAGGGAGACCAGCATCTAGGACGGAAAAAGTCTTTCCATCTTCGATTTCCAGACCACTATATGCAAATTCATGTTGAATCTGTCATGTAAAAGTGGCTGGCTGACTGGTAATATTCCAAAAGTTTGGTATGAGATGGATGTGAACTATAAAATACGAGATCTAGTATACAAGACTTAGCAGAAAATCCGGAGAAAAAATTCCCTATTAAGAAGTAACATATGTATATTCAAATACGGACATTAATCTCCAGAATATTAATAAACTTCACGTAATACACACTCGAGAAGTTGAAAAAGCCTTTTTGGATAGTATTTGAAACTTTCAGTCATAACTTTTAAAATTCGAGCGATCCGTCATTTTCTGTTTTGACTGATGAAACTACTGATATGGTGAAGTACAAACAACTGAAAATTATATATTTTTTATTACATATCTGAAAGAAGATTGTTTGATCTAAATATTGTAGACCGTCCGAATAATGATTTTGACCTGATCTCTTTCAAACTTGATCGGGTTGTACCTGGTCTTTGGTCCTTCGAAAAAATCCACTCAAGTATAAAATTGAGCTGCCAAAGACAAAATTCAACAAATAAAGCAATGAAAAAGCTATTTTTTTAAGTAAACAATCTGTCTTCCAAATATAGACAGAATGTATGATTTAGAATGTCCTATAGTATTTATTTTTACGTTTTTATAGCAGCTGAATTCTCCCTTCATGCTTCAAGCGGTTGAGTTACCATTGCAGGATAAGATGACACAGGAGATATAGGGTCAATAAGGACCTCAAAGAAAAAAATTATGTGACATTGATATTTTTCCAATAAAACAGATGTGTCAAAATTTTAATTTGATATTACATCGGTTAGAAGAGGGTCACATAACCAAGAGGGAGGCTGTTTGTCCTCCTGTAGCTTTCGGCCTGTAAAATAGACACTAGAGCCTGTAATTTACAGAAATGTTTTTTTTTTTTTTCTGTTGACATTAGAAGCAAAAAGTTTAGTAAAATGAAGCTTTAACATAACATGACAATAATTTTATCAATAAGAAAGGAGGTAACACCCTGGAGCCCCCTTGTTCAGACTAAGTCACAATATGGGATTATGGTCTAATATCTACCCTTCCTCCTTATACTCCTACGTATATTCATCTGATTATACAACTTGGGCAAATGAATGGACTTTTTAAGGCAGGTATAACCTCTCCCCACTTGCGCAATGACCCAAAAGACTTTCTAAATAATGACTGAGGTATAATTATATTCTTTTCTTTGTTCTTCTTATTGTTCTTAGCTATTCTTTAGATACCTTATTTTACGTTTTGGACAAAAAAAAATTCAGAAGGAACTTTGAGGGGACTTATGGGAGGCTTTTGTCGAGATATTTGTCTACGGCAGAATTTAACGATGGGGTTTTGTGCTGGTTCTCATTTTATGTCATGAAACTCAACGCTATTATGATTTACAGCTGATGGGATTAATCCAGAAATTGTGGCCATTTTTTGGATATTTATAAATTTGATCTGTATTTCGTGTGTATTTAATTTCTTAATGCTAAGTATTTTAACTTTATAGACTACCCAAAATGTGCAGAAAAAAATGTTTTTTAAAAAATGTATGTTTTGTTCTCAAGACTCTGTAAAAGAATTATTCGTCTAAAAAATTTCAAAAAAATAAACAATTAGGGTACTTTTGAAATAAACGATTTATATATCATCTAAATTTGAAGTCAATAAGAAATACTGCAACTACTAGTATCAACTCACTTCTGAACCAACCTTGAAAGGCCAACATACTTCCTTTTCATCCAAATCTTTTGACAGCTCCAGTCTTTATCACCTTCTAAGAAGTTCTATCTTTCTGCATTCCTTTTTTATGAAGGCTCCCATCCCTTTTGTAGAACGGTGATTCAATTTCTGCTTTCAAAAATTGAATTTCGGTGATTGAATTTCTTCTTCTGTATTGCTTTTTTATGAACCCTGCCCATCCTTTTCGCAAAACGGTGATTGAATTTCTGCTCTCAAACTTTTGTATGACTTTAATTAATATGCTTTAAAACTTTGGTGTAAACTCAAGAAACACTCAAGAGGTATAAGTTTCACTAATTATTCTTGTACGATTACTTTAAGGGATTTTCACTTTTCTGTTGTTTGTCCCCACACTTTTCTAAAACTTGCTCAGTAATTTTTCTATCATAAATTTTTGTGTTCTTGCAATCTCATCCTCACTAGTAACAATTCTCTCCAACAGATGAGATGACGAGCTTGCTGGGCTGCTGATTTTGAGCACAGCTTATAACCTGCTTTGTTGTTTGTTTGTTTTTTATTGGGGGGGAGGGGTAAGTTTCTAGCTTTTTCAAACACAAACATTACTCCTTCTCCTGTTTTTCGCGACTCCTCCCTTATATCAACTTCATACGATACCAAAATATTTTCAGCGAGTCTCGTTTCCTTTTGATGTCCGTAGCAGAAAACAATGAAGTTTTCTTGGCATTTGCTATCTTGAAGATATAAACAAGAAAAAAAGCACTTATCTTGTAGCGAGCAGACCCACGGATGGCTGTGGCAATCAACATCGTGGCGGGCGGTCCGATGGACTGTGGAGACCTGCATGCGTTTATTACATCGTATTCTGGCATCCACAGCAACAGCTATAATATTATCCAATCATCTTGTCTAGTCATTGTATGTGTACTAAGAACCTTTTGTATGTAGAATCGTGTTTTTCATTGTGTAAAGAAATTCAGGTCTTGTCCCTACTTTTCCCAGCACGGTAGTCAACATGGTCCTCCTTTTTTACGGTTATCTTGAATACAAAATCCATCTTTTTTTGCAGTTTTGGACAATCATTCTAAAAGTATGGTGTCGAATTCATGATCAGACTAGACCTATATTGCCCGGGCAACTTGAAGTGTTGCAGCAACCTTTTTCGAATTCGCCGACTAAAGTGTTGCGAGAGCAACACTTTGGTTTTTTTCTTCGGTATCTGTTAAACGCTGAAGTTGTCAACCGATCTCAATTTTGAAATTGGTATGTTCTTTGGCAACCTTGACGACGTTAGGCCTCTCCTTGGTCCGTTGGCGGGATCAACTAAGCGATCTGATTGGCCGTGTATTAGGAAGAATGAAGTAAAGGTCTGTTTTGCTTATTCGCGTAATTACAACGCGCACCAAGGAAAAAAGGAATCTGTAATAAGCTTTAAATGCCGTATAACATATTTGACCGATGTTTCAGGGAACTTGTAAGTAAGAACCGGCTGTTAGGCTCGGTGATAAGGGTTTGGAAATTTTACTAGTTGGTGTACCCCAACCTTCGAGATTTTTGTTCCTGGTTTCAGTCTTATGTTTTCATGAAAATGGATCTCGAAGGTGAACGTAGATCAAACACGGCTTACAGTGGTGGATGTTGGACGTCCCAGATTCCGCATGTTTTAAAGGTGTCATCGAGGCAACCCGATTGAGAGACAGAATAAATATACAAATTTATGAAGAAACGGGAGAGTGACTGATAGTCCTGATTGTGGTGGGGAAAAAATGTTTTAAGTGTTAGCAGGACATTTAGGAAATGTAGAAAAATCGTATATTTAGAGGAAATAAAAACTTCTACAAATCTGTTCACAGTTTATTTAAGACAGATTGGTTCTGTTTTCTGTAACAGAAAGGGATATGGAATCGCCAGCAAAATGGTTAGCCAAGAATCTAATGACGTATTACAGTTACCACAACCCAGTTATCGTCGCACTAGAGACAAGTTAGCCAAAACTGATTTTTTTTTTCTTTCTTAGTTTCATTTTTAGTGTTTATACCAAGTGACTTGCATGATATGTAATATAAACATTTCTCATATTCGAAAGTTGACCTTCTCTTCCTTCTATCTTTGCCTATTATAAATTATTACAATATACTATAAGTTATTACATATTACAATATTTGCTACTGAACTTTTTACCTCTTGAGCTTTACTGTTCCGTGTTCTTTAGCCCTGTTTCGCATAACCAACGAATATAATTCCTCTTTTTCTATCTTGGACCATGTTTACTTCTCTTGTAAATATTAGACGACTACTATAGCTATATTTTTAAAGAGTTTTATTACTTGTTTTCATGATCAGAATCGTCGAAAACTTTTAATATCACTGTTTATATTTCCGATGCATTTTATTCACAGCCTTGTCACATGACATGTCCTATATTTAGTTGAGTTACACCTAGCGTATTCTTATCTAGAAAAGTTACGGATAACTTTATAATACCAACTAAGACCCATGACATAATTAGCTAATTGACTTTGCAACCAGTTAAACCTTATCCTGTTCAATCGTAGACATCGTGACGCATGAAAACTTAGAACAGTATCTTATACAATCTAGTTACTTTTCATGATCAAAATACCATAGATGAGACTGTATTAATTATTTTGAAACTACTTTATTGTTTTACGTTATCGTTTGTACCCGTTGCGTACCTCATTGTTTTACGTTATCGTTTTAACCCGTTGCGTAAACACTTAATTCTGTCAGATTTTGACAGATCACTGCTAATCATTTTGCTGGTGATTCCATATCCCTTTTTGTTACAGATAACAGAACTAATTGTCATATATATATATATATATATATATATATATATATATATATATATATATATATATATATATATATATATGAAATGATTAAAGGGTTGGTATAAAAGTTTTTAATTGCCCCCGTGATAAATACGGTGTTCAATCGGGATCTTTCAATATCCTTGTACCCCAAATTCTTCCGGGACTGTTCATGTGGTTCCTATAAGTGATTAAATAAAAAAAAAACAAGTCTTTTTGAAATGAAAGTATGGAGCAACATTAAATTTTAACGAACAGAAATTACTCCGTATATGAAAGGGGCTTTTTCTCCTCAACGCCCCCCTCTTTACGCTGAAGTTTTGCTGTTTTAAAAAGTAGACTTAAGAGAAAGAGTCAAACTTACTTACTTTGCTCCTTACTTTCATTTCAAAAACTTGTTTTTCTTTATTTATTGTCTGGACGTTTTTTAATTAATGTTTTGATCTTGGCTCTCCGCACATAAATAATTAAAACGAAATTTGCATGTTAATTTTTTTGGCTAAATGGCATTCTTATAGTTTAAATCGGAAGATTTTGAAAAAAAAGGAGCGAGGGAGGAGGCATAGATACCCTCCAATATTATTTGTTACTTCAAAAGATAAGTAGAACTTTTAATTTTTACGAACGTTTTCATTAGTAAAAAATATACCTAACTTGCAAATTAACTTACGTAACGAACTTCTATAATCGTATGTTTTTATTGCGTATATGAGGGGGTTCACCCCTCGTCGATACCTTGCTCTTTACACTAAAGCTTAAATGTTGTCCCAATTCCTTAAGAATGGCCTCTGAATCAAAAAGGCCGTAGAATAAATAGTTGAAATTACTGAAAATACTTTAGCGTAAAGAGTGAGATATTACGAGGAGGTAAACCTCTCATATGCGTAATAATCTTTGTTTGTTTTAATTTTTAATGCTGCTCCTTACTTTCAGTAGAAACAACTTTTCATATTTGTTTTTTCATTGTTTTTTCAAATATTGCTAGACAATCCTGTGCCCCCTTCATTGAAATTATTTTCCCCCATGAGAAGTTCATCCGTGGAAATATCCTCCCACATAACCCTCCCCCCTTCAACTCCCCCCTAAACCAAAAAAATTCATCTAAAAATGTCTCTACACTTCCCAGTAACCATTACTATATGTAAACACAGGTCAAAGTTTGTAACTTGCGGCCCCTCCCATGGGGACTGCAGGAAAGTAAGTCGTCCCTTACAAAGACGACTTAATGAGAAAATGGTTGTTAGGGTATACGACTATGGTGAATAAAATGGCTATCTCAGAATTTTGATTTGGTGACTTTGGGGAAAAAATGAGCACGGGAGGGGGCCTTAGTGCCCTCCAATTTTTTTGGTCACTTAAAAATGACATTATAACTTTTAATTTATGTTAGAATGAGCCTTCTCGCAACATTCTAGGACCACTAAGTCGATACGATAACCCCTGGGGAAAAAAGAAACAAAAAAACAAACAAACACACATCCGTGATCTGTGTTCTGGCAAAAAATGCGAAATTCAACATTTTTGTAGATAGGAGCTTGAAACTTCTGCAATAAGGTTTTCTAATAAGCTGAATCTGATAGTGTGATTTTCCTTAAGATTGTATGACTTTTAGCGGATGTTTCCCCCTATGTAATAAGGAGCGACCCGGCTCAATAGTAAACAAAACTCTAAAAAACGGAATTTTGATGCTAAAAGATACATCAAAAGAATTGGATTTTCATGTTGATTCTAAATATATAAGTTTCATCAAATTTAGTCTTGGTAATCAAAAGTTACGAGCCTGAGAAATATTGCCTTATTTTGGAAAATAGGAGGAAACACCCCCTAAAAGTCATAGAATCTTAACAAAAATCACACCATCGAATTCGGCGTATCAGAGAACCGGTTAGCGAAAATTTAAAGCTCTTATCTACAAAAATGTGGAATCTCGTATTTTTTGCCAGAAGACAAATCACGGGTGTGTGTGTTTTTTTTTTTTTTTCAGGGGTCATCGTATCGACCAAGTGGTCCTAGAATGTTGCAAGAGGGCTCATTCTAATGAAAATCAAAAGTTCTATTGCCCTTTTGAAGTGACCAAAAAAATTGGAGGGCACCTAGGCCCCCTCCCACGCTTATTTTTTCCCAAAGTCAACAGATCAAAATTTTGAGATAGCCATTTTGTTCTGCATAGTCGAAAACTATAATAACTATGTCTTTGGGAATGACTTACTCCCCCAGAATCCCTTGGGGAGGGGCTGTAAGTTACAAAATTTGACCAGTGTTTACATACAGTAATGGTTGTTGGGAAGTGTGCAGACGTTTTCAGGGGGATTTTTTTGGTTGGGGGGGGGGGCTGAGGGAGGGGGATATGTGGGAGGATCTTTCCTTGGAGGAATATGTCATGGGAGAAAAAAATTCAATGAAAAGGGCGGCGGATTTTCTAGCATTACTATAAAAAACAATGAAAAAATAAACATGAAAACGTTTTTTCAATTGAAAGTAAGGAGTATCATTGAAACTTAAAACGAATAGAGATTATTACGCATATGAGGGGTTCTAAAAGTATTTTAGCATAAAGAGCGATGTATTTAGGAGGAGATAAATAACTCGCTCTTTATGCTAAAGTCTTTTTAGTAATTTCAACTATTTATTCTACGGCCTTTCTGATTCAGGGGTCATTCTTAAGGAATTGGGACAAAACTTACGTTTTAGTGTAAAGAGCGAGGTATTAACGAGGGTATAAACCCCCTCGTATATATAATAAAAATATAAGAATGTAAAAGTTTGTTACGTAAGTTAATTCTGAAGTTACGTATATTTTTTACTAATAAAAACGTTCGCTAAAAATTAAAAGTTCTAGTTGCCTTTTTAAGTAACCGAAAAACTGAAGGGCAACTGGGCCTCCTTCCCCACCCCTTATTTCTCAAAATTGTCTGATCAAAACTAAGAGTAAGCCATTTTGCCAAAAAAAAAAAATTAATATACAAATTTCATTTTAATAATTTATGTGCGGAGAGCCAAAATCAAACATGCATTAATTCAAAAACTTTCAGAAATTAAATAAAAAAACTAGTTTTTTTAACTGAAAGTATGGAGCGACATTATAACTTAAAACGAACAGAAATTACGCCATATATGAAATGGGTTGTCCCCTCCGCAATCCCTCGCTCTTTACGCTAAAGTTTGACTCTTTGCCACAATTCTACTTTTTTGAATAATTAAAAGCTTTAGCGTAAAGAGCGAGGGATTGCGGAGGGGACAACCCATTTCATATACGGAGTAATTTCTGTTCGCTTTAGGTTTTAATGTCGCTCCTTACTTTCAGTTTTAAAAAACTTTTTTTTTTTATTTAATCAGTCAAAGAATGATCACGTTTTTACGTCACATTATCAGATCCAAGTGGAAATATAAAAGTACCCATGTTCGTGCTTTTATCAGCATTATCTTAATTTTTTTGTCTTTGTAAATTGTGTTGATTTGAGTTTCATATTGTCTTTGCCGAGGAAGAACTATTAGAAACTGTTCTTTCTTTTGATAATTCACGGTAATTATGGACGAAGTTAATGGTGAACACTTATTTTGTAGATTGGTGATGAAAATAGTGACAGAAGTGAAAGTGAAGCAGAACGAGCAATGAAAGAAAAACAGGACAAAGAAGAAAGGAAAAAGATGGAAGAAGAGGATAAAAGTAAGAAATCCGACGAAGAGAAAATTGAAAAAGACGTAGACTTTGACAAAGAAGATTCAGAAAAAGAATACGAACCAGCTGAAGTAAGTTTATTATCGATATCTCCTAAGGACTGGGAAGATGTAGATCTTGTCAAGCTAACAACTTTATTTTGTGAATTCGGTCGTGTTCTAATGCTAGCTGACTACCGAAATTCAGTCGTTTGGAATTTCTTTACGCTGAGATTTCTTATTCTGAGAATTCGTGTCACCAAAAACTGAAATTAACAATTTTGACTCTGTTGAAACACCTATTAAAGGGTAAACCTTTGTTTTTCAATACTGGATAGCCTAATGAAGCGTTAACTGTCATAGTAGATCAGCTGTGGAATTTTCCCACTACTGATTTTTAAAATTTTCTGATACTGAATATTTCTTAGGATATTCAAGCAATTTTATTCAATGTGTTTTTAGTAAAAATGTTTAATAGAAACTATGAACTAAATCCAGTGAACTTTGATTGTTCTTCTTAGCTTTTAAGCGATTCTATTTAGGTTAATTTTTGTAGATTCTCATCAGTCTTGGAGGTTTATATTTGAAAGACAAAATTAAAACATCTTACTTACTTTTCTAAATTGGAACTTTAGCACTATTAAGAGATAAAAACTAAACTATTGATGCTCCCCAGTATGAATTTTATTAATTCGTTCATTGGTGGAAGAAGTGGCGGTTCTGGGCCTGGGCAGGGGACACCTGCCCCCCCCCCAATTGTTGTGACCTCTTAAATTAAATTTCTTGTATTTTATATTTTATTACCCTGTGGTATACCTTGCTCCCTCCCCCCAGGTTGAGGCCTAAAACCACTAATGGGTGGAAGTTTTTAATAGAGACTATTAGACTTTTTTTTTTTTTAGCTTTAAAATACTTCCTTTGTTCCGATAAAGCTTGACAGTTTCGTCTCAATTCTTTAAGAACGACTCCTGAAACACAAAGGTCGTTTAATTGCAATAGGCAGCTTCTTTTAAATGGCTTAAAAACTTCAGTGTGATGAGTGAGTAATTGAGGGGGAGGTAGCCCCCTTTGATACATATTAACTTCTGTTTCCTTTGAAGTTTTAATGTTGCCTCTTACTTTCATTAAAAAAAAAGCTTTAAATTATTCTGAGCCATAGCAATTTAGAACAGTATACTTAAATAGCACGTACATCCAGCATTTGAAATGGCAATTCTTGCCACCAATGGTTACGTCTGGAAGAGAAACCAAATTGTAGGCCGTCCACTCTGCATCATTATAAAGACAAAATTAATCCATAGGGAGACCAGCATCTAGGACGGAAAAAGTCTTTCCATCTTCGATTTCCAGACCACTATATGCAAATTCATGTTGAATCTGTCATGTAAAAGTGGCTGGCTGACTGGTAATATTCCAAAAGTTTGGTATGAGATGGATGTGAACTATAAAATACGAGATCTAGTATACAAGACTTAGCAGAAAATCCGGAGAAAAAATTCCCTATTAAGAAGTAACATATGTATATTCAAATACGGACATTAATCTCCAGAATATTAATAAACTTCACGTAATACACACTCGAGAAGTTGAAAAAGCCTTTTTGGATAGTATTTGAAACTTTCAGTCATAACTTTTAAAATTCGAGCGATCCGTCATTTTCTGTTTTGACTGATGAAACTACTGATATGGTGAAGTACAAACAACTGAAAATTATATATTTTTTATTACATATCTGAAAGAAGATTGTTTGATCTAAATATTGTAGACCGTCCGAATAATGATTTTGACCTGATCTCTTTCAAACTTGATCGGGTTGTACCTGGTCTTTGGTCCTTCGAAAAAATCCACTCAAGTATAAAATTGAGCTGCCAAAGACAAAATTCAACAAATAAAGCAATGAAAAAGCTATTTTTTTAAGTAAACAATCTGTCTTCCAAATATAGACAGAATGTATGATTTAGAATGTCCTATAGTATTTATTTTTACGTTTTTATAGCAGCTGAATTCTCCCTTCATGCTTCAAGCGGTTGAGTTACCATTGCAGGATAAGATGACACAGGAGATATAGGGTCAATAAGGACCTCAAAGAAAAAAATTATGTGACATTGATATTTTTCCAATAAAACAGATGTGTCAAAATTTTAATTTGATATTACATCGGTTAGAAGAGGGTCACATAACCAAGAGGGAGGCTGTTTGTCCTCCTGTAGCTTTCGGCCTGTAAAATAGACACTAGAGCCTGTAATTTACAGAAATGTTTTTTTTTTTCTGTTGACATTAGAAGCAAAAAGTTTAGTAAAATGAAGCTTTAACATAACATGACAATAATTTTATCAATAAGAAAGGAGGTAACACCCTGGAGCCCCCTTGTTCAGACTAAGTCACAATATGGGATTATGGTCTAATATCTACCCTTCCTCCTTATACTCCTACGTATATTCATCTGATTATACAACTTGGGCAAATGAATGGACTTTTTAAGGCAGGTATAACCTCTCCCCACTTGCGCAATGACCCAAAAGACTTTCTAAATAATGACTGAGGTATAATTATATTCTTTTCTTTGTTCTTCTTATTGTTCTTAGCTATTCTTTAGATACCTTATTTTACGTTTTGGACAAAAAAAAATTCAGAAGGAACTTTGAGGGGACTTATGGGAGGCTTTTGTCGAGATATTTGTCTACGGCAGAATTTAACGATGGGGTTTTGTGCTGGTTCTCATTTTATGTCATGAAACTCAACGCTATTATGATTTACAGCTGATGGGATTAATCCAGAAATTGTGGCCATTTTTTGGATATTTATAAATTTGATCTGTATTTCGTGTGTATTTAATTTCTTAATGCTAAGTATTTTAACTTTATAGACTACCCAAAATGTGCAGAAAAAAATGTTTTTTAAAAAATGTATGTTTTGTTCTCAAGACTCTGTAAAAGAATTATTCGTCTAAAAAAATTTCAAAAAAATAAACAATTAGGGTACTTTTGAAATAAACGATTTATATATCATCTAAATTTGAAGTCAATAAGAAATACTGCAACTACTAGTATCAACTCACTTCTGAACCAACCTTGAAAGGCCAACATACTTCCTTTTCATCCAAATCTTTTGACAGCTCCAGTCTTTATCACCTTCTAAGAAGTTCTATCTTTCTGCATTCCTTTTTTATGAAGGCTCCCATCCCTTTTGTAGAACGGTGATTCAATTTCTGCTTTCAAAAATTGAATTTCGGTGATTGAATTTCTTCTTCTGTATTCCTTTTTTATGAACCCTGCCCATCCTTTTCGCAAAACGGTGATTGAATTTCTGCTCTCAAACTTTTGTATGACTTTAATTAATATGCTTTAAAACTTTGGTGTAAACTCAAGAAACACTCAAGAGGTATAAGTTTCACTAATTATTCTTGTACGATTACTTTAAGGGATTTTCACTTTTCTGTTGTTTGTCCCCACACTTTTCTAAAACTTGCTCAGTAATTTTTCTATCATAAATTTTTGTGTTCTTGCAATCTCATCCTCACTAGTAACAATTCTCTCCAACAGATGAGATGACGAGCTTGCTGGGCTGCTGATTTTGAGCACAGCTTATAACCTGCTTTGTTGTTTGTTTGTTTTTTATTGGGGGGGAGGGGTAAGTTTCTAGCTTTTTCAAACACAAACATTACTCCTTCTCCTGTTTTTCGCGACTCCTCCCTTATATCAACTTCATACGATACCAAAATATTTTCAGCGAGTCTCGTTTCCTTTTGATGTCCGTAGCAGAAAACAATGAAGTTTTCTTGGCATTTGCTATCTTGAAGATATAAACAAGAAAAAAAGCACTTATCTTGTAGCGAGCAGACCCACGGATGGCTGTGGCAATCAACATCGTGGCGGGCGGTCCGATGGACTGTGGAGACCTGCATGCGTTTATTACATCGTATTCTGGCATCCACAGCAACAGCTATAATATTATCCAATCATCTTGTCTAGTCATTGTATGTGTACTAAGAACCTTTTGTATGTAGAATCGTGTTTTTCATTGTGTAAAGAAATTCAGGTCTTGTCCCTACTTTTCCCAGCACGGTAGTCAACATGGTCCTCCTTTTTTACGGTTATCTTGAATACAAAATCCATCTTTTTTTGCAGTTTTGGACAATCATTCTAAAAGTATGGTGTCGAATTCATGATCAGACTAGACCTATATTGCCCGGGCAACTTGAAGTGTTGCAGCAACCTTTTTCGAATTCGCCGACTAAAGTGTTGCGAGAGCAACACTTTGGTTTTTTTCTTCGGTATCTGTTAAACGCTGAAGTTGTCAACCGATCTCAATTTTGAAATTGGTATGTTCTTTGGCAACCTTGACGACGTTAGGCCTCTCCTTGGTCCGTTGGCGGGATCAACTAAGCGATCTGATTGGCCGTGTATTAGGAAGAATGAAGTAAAGGTCTGTTTTGCTTATTCGCGTAATTACAACGCGCACCAAGGAAAAAAGGAATCTGTAATAAGCTTTAAATGCCGTATAACATATTTGACCGATGTTTCAGGGAACTTGTAAGTAAGAACCGGCTGTTAGGCTCGGTGATAAGGGTTTGGAAATTTTACTAGTTGGTGTACCCCAACCTTCGAGATTTTTGTTCCTGGTTTCAGTCTTATGTTTTCATGAAAATGGATCTCGAAGGTGAACGTAGATCAAACACGGCTTACAGTGGTGGATGTTGGACGTCCCAGATTCCGCATGTTTTAAAGGTGTCATCGAGGCAACCCGATTGAGAGACAGAATAAATATACAAATTTATGAAGAAACGGGAGAGTGACTGATAGTCCTGATTGTGGTGGGGAAAAAATGTTTTAAGTGTTAGCAGGACATTTAGGAAATGTAGAAAAATCGTATATTTAGAGGAAATAAAAACTTCTACAAATCTGTTCACAGTTTATTTAAGACAGATTGGTTCTGTTTTCTGTAACAGAAAGGGATATGGAATCGCCAGCAAAATGGTTAGCCAAGAATCTAATGACGTATTACAGTTACCACAACCCAGTTATCGTCGCACTAGAGACAAGTTAGCCAAAACTGATTTTTTTTTTCTTTCTTAGTTTCATTTTTAGTGTTTATACCAAGTGACTTGCATGATATGTAATATAAACATTTCTCATATTCGAAAGTTGACCTTCTCTTCCTTCTATCTTTGCCTATTATAAATTATTACAATATACTATAAGTTATTACATATTACAATATTTGCTACTGAACTTTTTACCTCTTGAGCTTTACTGTTCCGTGTTCTTTAGCCCTGTTTCGCATAACCAACGAATATAATTCCTCTTTTTCTATCTTGGACCATGTTTACTTCTCTTGTAAATATTAGACGACTACTATAGCTATATTTTTAAAGAGTTTTATTACTTGTTTTCATGATCAGAATCGTCGAAAACTTTTAATATCACTGTTTATATTTCCGATGCATTTTATTCACAGCCTTGTCACATGACATGTCCTATATTTAGTTGAGTTACACCTAGCGTATTCTTATCTAGAAAAGTTACGGATAACTTTATAATACCAACTAAGACCCATGACATAATTAGCTAATTGACTTTGCAACCAGTTAAACCTTATCCTGTTCAATCGTAGACATCGTGACGCATGAAAACTTAGAACAGTATCTTATACAATCTAGTTACTTTTCATGATCAAAATACCATAGATGAGACTGTATTAATTATTTTGAAACTACTTTATTGTTTTACGTTATCGTTTTAACCCGTTGCGTAAACACTTAATTCTGTCAGATTTACAGAGATCGAATACAATGTGCACTAATTTGCACAAGTTTCTAGCCCAAAGTGAACCAATTCTTACTTCTAAGTCCCTCTCCCATAATGGACGTCAAGTTCTCCGGAAACAAATAAATGGGTACACCAACTAGCCAAAGTTACAAACCCCTCATCACTGAAGATGATTGTAGCCTAACAGAAGATTATTACTTACAAGTCCCCCACAAGTCTTACCACTGGAACTAAATTGGTCTGACCATCAAATACACGGAAACAAATAATACGTACACTAACTAGCAAAAGTTGCAAACCCCTTATTGCCGAAGATGATTATCAGTTAACAGCGGACTGTTGCTTACAAGTTCCCTACATGTCTCACAATTGGTATCGACTTATTTTTTGTTTCAGTGTGTACCTTACTACTGAAGTTTTCAACCCCTTGAAACTTTCAAACTGGTTTATTTCATGAAGGGATTTTCTACCAAAAAATTTATGACACATACTTTGACCAGCTTATTAAAAGCTATCGATTGACGTCGAAAATTTCTGTTTATCTATCTTAGTTCAAAAGTTGACTTTACAGTCGATTATTACTTACCAAGTCCCCTACATGTCTTACCACTAGAACCAAATTGGTCTAACCATCAAATATACTGGAAACAAATAATAGGTAGACCTCCACCAAGTAGCGAAAGTTCCAAACCCCTCATTGCCGAAGATGATTATCAGCTAACAGACGACTGTTGCTTACGCGTCCTCTACATGTCTCACAATTTGTATCGGCCAATTTTTGGTTTCAGTGTGTACCTTACTATTGAAGTTGTCACCCCTTTGAAACTTTCTAACTGGTATACCTCATTATGGAACTTTTGTACCAAAAAATGGATGACATATACTTTGATCAGCTCATCAAGAGGTATCGATTGCCGTTGAAAAAAAAATTCTATCTGTCTTAGTTCTAAAGTTGATTTTTTTTGCCATAGGCCAACTTTCTAACGTCACCACTTAGAAAGGAGCAGAGAATAAGCTCCAATTTCTTTAGAAATGAGAGAAATTTTAAAGTTTATTAGCCACACCTGGAACGATTTCTCTATCACAATCCTAAGTCCGAAAAACCGAATGATAAACTCAGCTGAAATCACGAACAGAAATGGGTAGAAACAATAGATGGCAGCACTTTCGTACCCGTGAGAAAACACTGCTTTTTTGCTTCTGTCAAATTTTCTATTTATCACTCGAAGAAGATATATTGGCTGTGGGGCCGGGTAACTGCCGCATATATTTGACACTTATAGATTTTAGTCCATCTTCAACTTGAAAGTGGTTCCTGCCTGCTTGCCTGCTAGAACGGAACTTTCCACTCGAAAGTAGAAACATGGTTTGATGAAACAAAAGCTTGGCTACACAACTTCAAATACTCCTCTCTGACATAGGCTATATAACTCCACTTCACTTCGCACACCATAGTCTCTGGCTCGTGGACAAGCAAAAACGATCCTTTTTGTCCCCAGGCAAGAGTTCTGCGGAGCTTTCCAAAATGTAATACCATACTCATCAATCCGGCCTGAGGTCCACAGTTTCTATAAGAACTGCACAGGTTAGACCCTTACCAGTCTCCAGGAATAAGCCGAGATTGGCGGCATAGAAAAAAAACTCGGACAAAACCAAAGTGTTGCTCTCGCACACAATGATTAGGGTACTTTCGAAATAAAAGATTTATATATCATCTAAATTTGAAAGCAGTAAGAAATACTGCAGCTACTAGTATCAACTCACTTCTGAAGCAACCTTCAAAGGCCAATACAGATTTGCATTCTTCCTTTTCATTCAAATTTATTAACAGCCCCAGTCCTTATCACCTTCTAAGAAGTTCTAACTTTCTGCATTCCTTTTTATCAACCCTTCCCATCCTTTTCGCAGAACAGTGAATTAAGCTCAGTAAAATGGTTCAAATAGATTCCTTTTAGTGAATGGGCCAATCATAACTTCCAAAAGTATTTCTGTTATTTCCAAAAATCACGAGAATGCATTTGCATTCTGGCCTTCTTATCCACGCACCCCCTGAAACTAAGAGAGGTAGGGTTGAAAACAACAAAAAATCACCATCCTACCCGAAAATACTACAGAAAAGAAAAAATGTAGACTGACTGTTTAATATATATATATATATATATATATATATATATATATATATATATATATATATATATATATATATATATATATATATATATATATATATATATATATATATATATATATATATATATATATATATTTATATATATTTATATATATATATATATATATTATTGTCCATCTAAATTTGTTTCTTTTCTTTAGGAATCCTGGGTATGAGGTTGATTTTATTTTGATAATATGAGAGATAAAAACACACAGCTTGAAATAGGGAGTGTTTTCAGTAAAGTGAAAATTATTTTAAGTTCTTTAGATGGCACTGGGGATGCCAGTCCTACTTCTCTTAGTTTCTGCTCGTTTTAAGTTTCATTTAAATTTATTTACTCTTATTTGTTTTATTTTTACTTTTATTTGGCTTTCATTCTTCACTGAATACTTGTAGAAATATATGGAAAAAACTTTTGCATAGATTTTATTTTACAAAGGATTCAACATTTTCATTAAATAAGATTCATGCTGGGGTCTGGTTAAAAATAAAGCAGATATATGCTATATATAACATCTCCTTCTTAGGCCCAAATCCTTTAATCTATCAATAAACTCACTTAGGAAAAGCTCCCTTCTCCATTGATAAATGAATTAGGTACGCTAGCACAGGAAAAACTCTACACCATAATTGATCGAATAATCTTCAGGTTTACACCATCAAGCCCAGCACTGTCGGATCCAATCGAGCTGATGATCTTTGTCAATACAGCTGAATCCCAGTGACGAAATTCCATTTCCATTCCCCAGCCCTGCTCATGAGCAAACGACTGGCTGTTCACAAATGCTTAGAAACTTCTATTTTCCGATGAATATCTTCGTTCTAAGATTATCAAAATAACCGCCAAACTTGTCACACAACTCTTGTCTATCCTCTACAATCACTCCTTCTTTTGCGATTCGAGGGCCTTGAGTTAACCTTGGAGGTCTTGAGCTAACCAGTTCAGGGATAACTATCAATTTCTTTTCGGATCTGCTTTATTTTCTTGAAAAAGTGTCAACTAATACTGTTTCTTTATTTCCTTTTAAGTCCTTATTTTCTTTTATTTCTTTTTATTTCCTTTTAAGCCTTATATTGAAGATATCAGCTAATCTTCAAATACAACATCCTGCTGTTCAAATATGTTAACTAGCTCTTCCTCAATCCATAATTCTCTCGGCATATTTGGTCTCTGTTTGAGTGTGTTCAGTGGACGAGTTTTATTATATGCAGTAGTTATAATACTACCAAATTACACCAAAGCTTCACACGGGTCATCCTGGTTCAAGACAGGTTCAAAAGATGTTTCACTTATTTCTTCTTTAAACCTCTGAACTTTTCTAGGCTTAATCGCTCGAACAGCTTTGATTCGCTTTTTCTGGCGTGAAACTTGTAACTAGAAACTAAATTCCACTGGGAAATGATATTCAATACAATATTTAAAAACGCATTTCGGGTATACTTTGAAAAGACAAACAAACTGTCAATTAGGGTCGCAGAGTGATCCGTGATCCTAGTAGGTATTGCTACTGATTCTGATTCTTTTTATTTATAAACTAAATACAACCTCAAAAACGCTATTCCCGGCTGGGAGTCTAGCTCGTATCACCGGGCAACCCATAACAAATAAAAACAAGATAATATACTACATATAATATTACTGTATTATACACAATTGAAGTTTTAAAAAGTTTTTGCTGTTTTAAAAAGTAAAGTTAAGAGAAAGAGTCAAACTTTAGCTCAAGGAGCGGGGCGTTGAGGAGGAAGAGCCTCTTTCATATACGGAGTAATTTCTGTTCGTTTTAAGTTTTAATGCTGCTCCTTACTTTTATTCTAAAAACTTGTTTTTTTCTTATTCAGTTTCTGGTTTTTTTTTTTAATTAATACATGTTTTGATCTTGGCTCTCCGCACATAAATACTTAAAACAAAATTTGCATATTAATTATTTTGTTTTGGTTAAATGGCTTTCTCATAGTTATAATTGGAAGATTTTGAGAAAAAAGAAGCAGGGAAGGAGGCCTAGATGCCGTCCAATTTTTTGATCAAACAGTTCGTGGTAACGAACTGTAATAAGGAGCGACCCGGCTCAATAGTAACCGAAACTCTAAAAAATGAAATTTTGAAACCAATGGTTACATCAAAAGAATCGCATTTTAATGCTGATTTAAATATATAAGTTTCATCGAGATTGGCCATACCCATCAAAAGTTACGAGCCTGAGAAAATTTGAATCATTTTAGAAAGTAGAGGTAAACACCACCTAAAAGTCATACGATCTTAACGAAAATCACACCATCAGATTCAGCGCATCAGAGAACCCTTTTGTATAGGTTTCAAGCTCCTATCAACAAAAATAAAAAAAACAAGTTTTTTTTTAACTGAAAGTAAGGAGCGATATTAAAACTTAAAACGACCAGAAATTACTTCGTATATGAAAGAGGCTGCTTCCTCATCAACGCCCCGCTCTTTACGCTAAAGTTTGACTCTTTCTCTCAATTCTTCTTTTTAAAACAGTAAAAAACTTTAGCGTAAAGAGCGGGGCGTTGATGAGGAAGCAGCCTCTTTCATATATGAAGTAATTTCTGGTCGTTTTAAGTTTCAATGTCGCTCCTTCTTTCAGTTAAAAAAACTTGTTTTTTTATTTAATTTCTGAATGTTTTTGAATCAATGCATGTTTTGATTTTGGCTCTCCGCAGAGGAATAATTAAAACGAAATTTGTATTTTTTTTTTTTTTCGGCCAAATGGCTTTCTCATAATTTTGATCGAATGATTTTGAGAAAAAAGAGTGAGGGAGGGAGCCTAGTTACTCTCCAATTTTTTGTTTAATTAAAAAGGCAACTAGAACTTTTAATTTTTTACGAATCTTTTTATTAGTAAAAGATTTACGTAACTTATAAATTAGATTACGCAAAGAACTTTTGTATTCTCATATTTTTATTACATATATGAGGGGGTTCGCCCCCATGTCAGTACCTCGCTCTTTACACTAAAGCTTAAATTTTGTCCCAATTCATTAAGAATGACCCCATAATCACAAAAGCCGTAGAATAAATAGTTGAAATTACTAAAAATACTTTAGCGTAAAGAGCGAGGTATTAGGAGGAGGTGAGCCCCTCAAATGGGTAATAATTTCTGTTTGTTTTAAGTTTTAATGCTGTTCCTTACTTCCAGCTGAAAGAACTTTTTCATATTTATTTTTTCATTGTTTTTTTTTTAAATAATGCTAGTAAATCCTGCGCTCCCTTTATGGAGATTTTCTTCCCCCATGACAAATTATCGATGGAAAGTTCCCCCAGCATATCCCCCTCTTCTCAACCCCTCCCCCCAACCAAAAAAATCCTCCTGAAAACGCCTGCACACTTCCCAATAACCATTACTATATGTAAGCACTGGTCAAAGTTTATAACTTGTTGCCCCTCCCACGGGGACTTTGGGGGAGTAAGTCGTCCCCAAAGACATAGTTTTAGAGTTTTTGACTACGCTGAATAAAATGGCTATCTCAGAATTTTGATCTGTTGACTTTGGTAAAATAATTAGCGTGGGAGGGGGCCTAGGTGCCCTCCAATTTTTTTGGTCACTTAAAAAGAGAACTAGAACTTTTCATTTCCGTTATAATGAGTCCTCTTACAAGATTCTAGGACAACTGGGTCGATACGATCACCCCTGGGAAAAAAAATAAATAAATAAAAATAAACACGCATCCGTGATCAGCCTTCTGGCAAAAAATACAAAATTCCACGTTTTTGTAGATAGGAGTTTGAAACTTCTACAGTAGGGTTCTCTGATACGCTGAATCTGATGGTATGATTTTTGTTAAGATTCTATGACTTCTAGGGGGCGTTTCCCCCTATTTTCTAAAATAACGCAAATTTTCTCAGGCTCGTAACTTTTGATGGGTAAGACTAAACTTGATGAAACTTATATAGTTAAAATCAGCATTAAAATGCGATTCTTTTGATGTAGGTATTGGTATCAAAAGGTATTCCATTTTTTAGAGTTTTGGTTACTATTGAGCCGGGTCGCTCCTTACTACAGTTCGTTACCACGAACTGTTTGAAAATGTGGATTTTCGCATTTTTTGCCAGAAGACGAATCACGGATGCATGTTTATTTGTTTTTTTTAGTTTTTTTGTTGTTTTTTTCCCAGGGGTGATCGTATCGACTCAGGGGTCCAAGAATGTCGCGAAAGGGCTCATTCTAACGGGAATTAAAAGTTCTAGTGCCCTTTTAAGTGACCAAGAAAATTGGAGGCCACCTACGCCCCCTCCCACGCTCATTTTTTCCCCAAAGTCACCGGATCAAAATTCTGAGATAGCCATTTTATTCATCATAGTTGAAAAACCTAATAACGATGTCTTTGGGGACGACTTACTCCCCCGCAGTCTTTGACCTGTTTTTACATATAGTAATGGTTACTGGGAAGTGTACAGACGTTTTCAGGGGGATTTTTTTTGGTTTGGGGGGAGATTTGAAGGGGGGATACGTGGGAGGATCTTTCCATGGAGGAACTTCTCATGGGGGAAGAGACTTTCAATGGAGGCGGCGCAGGATTTTCTAGCATTATTAAAAAAAAACAATGAAAAATAAATATGAAAAGTTTTTTCTACTGAAAGTGAGGAGCAGCATTAAAACTTAAAACGAACAGAAACTATTACGCATATGAGGGGTTGACCTCCTCGTAATATCTCGCTCTTTACGCCAATCGACGAGGGGTGAGCCCCCTCATATACGCAATAAAAACTTACGAATATAGAAGTTTGCTACGTAAGTTAATTCGTAAGTTACGTATATGTTTTACCTATGAAAACGTTCGTAAAAAATTAAAAGTTATAGTTGCCTTTTTAAGTAATAATATGAAAAAAACTTCGTTTTCTTAAAGAGTTAAAGAGGCTGCGTCCCAAAGTCGAACCTTAAAACGCACAGGAATTAGAAGAGGCAGTTGGGGGGCTGCCGTCCCCAAACCCCCAGCTTTTAAAGACTCTTTTGTACAGGTTTTTTTTTTTGTGGGGGGACTTCATTGTTACTAATTACTAGTTTCGGCGCAATGGTTCTCCTGTCCTCTTGTGTTTAACATTTTTCGAAGTTATTCCATTATTCATTCATTTCAATTTTTTTTTAATTAAAAGAGGGCCTTTCCGAAGCCAAGAGCGGGGGGTTAGCAAAAAAACAAAAAACCTGTACAAAAGAGTCTTTAAAAGCTGGGGGTTTGGGGGGCGGCAGCCCCCCAACTGCCTCTTCTAATTCCTGTACGTTTTAAGGTTCGACTTTGGGACGCAGCCTCTTTAAATCTTTAAGAAAACGAAGTTTTTTTCATATTATTTCTGTACGTTTTTCTACAATCCATGGTGGATGTAATTTAATAATTCCTGTACTCCTCGTACAGGAATTAGGAGAGGAACTTGGGTGGCTGCCGCCCCCCCGCTTTTAAATCATTGTATAAAATAGAAAAAAATTTAGATAGAATGACCGAAATGTTTCTTTTGCTCATAAGAAGCTAATATTCTGTTATCTCTCAATTGATAAGCTGTCCAGGTGTTATCAAAATTATACACTTTTATTTTGATGTTGTGAAAAAAACCGCCCGTAAGGGACTTGAACCCTTGACCAGAGGATTAAAAGTCCCATGCTCTACCGACTGAGCTAATCACTTGCATGTGTGTAAATATAACTTCTCAATAACTTTTAAAAATTTCAAATTAACATGGGCTCTTATGGAGAGAAATGCGTTAATTAAGTAGCTAATGTGTGGTTTCTGCAAAACAGGGAAGGAGTTATCGGATCGAGCTGAAATTTTGCGAATAAGCTCCTGGGCCGTAGGGGACCTTAACTTGTGAATTTTAGCCCGATCGGACAACGTTAAAAGGGGGGGGGGGGGGGGTTGGGGGGTCAAAACTTTCGGGGGGTTAAGATTTTCCTACGATACTTTCCAGGAAAATTACTCGGAGAATTTCGCATCGAATGAGTCCTCGTACACCCAGATCCGATGTCGGCTGTGACCTCTAGGCGTCGAGGAAAAAAAAGAAAATGAAATTTAAGTGCCTATGCGTGGTTTCTAAAAAACATGGAAGGAGTTATCGGATCGAGCTGAAATTTCGCGGATACGTTCCTGGGCCCTAGGGGACCTTAACTTATGAATTTCAGCCCGATCGGACAACGTTAAAGGGGGGCTGGGGTTGACGGGTCGAAACTTTCGGCCAGATTTTCCCCATGAAGGAAAAGTTGGAGGGGGATGAAATTTGGCAGGTTTCTTAGTTGAAGCTCGGGCTACAAAATGCAACCCTCCCCATCCCTCTGCAACCACTGGAACCGAAGATCGCTTAACATTGTCGTGTGTCGCCTCTTTATAGAGGCACGAGTGTGCCTCCTTGATCAAAAATTGGAGGGCAACTAGGCCTCCTCCCTCGCTCCTTTTTTCTCAAAATCTTCCGATTAAAACTATGAAAAAGCCATTTAGCCCCCAAAAATTAATGTGCAAATTTCGTTTAAATTATTTATGTGCGGAGAGCCGATCAAAACATGCATTAATTCAAAAACGTCCAGAAATTAAACAAAAAAAAACAACTTTTTTTTAAATGAAAGTAAGGAGCGAGATTAAAACTTAAAACGGACAAAAATTACTCCGTGTATGAAAGGGGCTTTTCCTCCTCAACGCCCCGCTCTTTATGCTAAAGTTTTTTACTGTTTAAAATGTAGAGTTAAGAGAAAGAGTTAAGAGATGCTTTAGCGTATGTTTTAGCAAGCATTAGGTCATGTTCTAATGCTTGCTGTCTGCTGAAATTAGTTGTTTGGAGCGTCTTTAAGCTGGGATTTTTTATTTTGAGAATTCGTGTCACCAAAACTGAAATTAGCAATTTTAATTCTGTCAAAACACCTATTACAGGGTAAAACTTTGTTTTTCATAGTAGATAGCCTAATGAAGTGCTAACGGTCACTGTAGATCAGCTGTGGAATTGTTCCAGTACTGATTCCTAAAATTTTCTGATATTGAATATTTCTTAGGTCATTCAAGCAATTTTATCAATTTTTTTTTTAAATAAAAATGTTTAATAGAAACTATGAACTAAATCCAGCGAACTTTGGTTGTTTCTTTTAGCTTTTAAGTGATTTTAGAATGGTTCGTTTTCGTAGATTCTCATCAGTCTGGGAGTTTTGTATTTGAAAGAAAAAAATTAAAATATCTCCCTTACTGTTCTAAACTAGAACTCGAACACTATTAAAAGATAGAAACAAAGCTATTGATGCTCCACAGTATTCATTTTATTAATTCGTTCATTGGTGGAAGCAGTAGCGGTTCTGGGCCTGGGCAGGGGACACCTGCCCTCCCCCCTCCCAATTGTTGCGACCTCTGACATTAAATTTCTTTTATTTTATTTGTTATCACCCTGTGACATACCTTGCTCCCTCCCCCCAGGTTGAGGCCTAAAACATCTAATGGGTGGAAGTTTTTAATAGGGACTATTACACTTGTTTTTTTTTTAGTATTTGAAATATTTATTCAAGTGTTTTTTTTATTCTAATCAATCTGGGAGGTTTGTATTTTAGGGTAAGAAATTGAAATATTTTGATTTGTGTCCTAAATTGGAACTTGGCTACTATTGAAAAAAAACGAAGCTATTAATGTTTCACATTATTTGTTTTATTAGTTCGCTCATCTGTTGAAGTGTTTAATAGTAACTATGAACTAAATCCAATTGAATTTGTTTGCTTTTAAAACACTTTATTGCAATGATTTTTGGGGTATTCTATTCAATTTGGGATATAGAAATTGAAATATTTTACTTAGTGTCTTAATTGGAACTTGCGCACTATTTAAAAAAAACGGAGGTATTGATACTTTGAAAAGACAAACACACTGTCAATCAGGGTCACAGAGTTATCCCTGATCCAAGTAGGTATTGTTACTGGTTCTGGTTCTTTCCATTTACAAACTAAATACAACCTCAAAAACGGTGTGCCCGGCTGAAAGTATAGCGAGCATTATCGGACAACCAATAACAAATAAAAAAAAACTATATTACATAATATATTACTATATTATACACAATATATATATATATATATATATATATATATATATATATATATATATATATATATATATATATATATATATATATATATATATATATATATATATATATATATACTACCTGTTGCTAGTATATATATATACATATATATATATATATATATATATATATATATATATATATATATATATATATATATATATATATATATATATATATATATATATATATATATATATACTAGCATATATTACTATATTATACACAATATATATATATATATATATATATATATATATATATATATATATATATATATATATATATACGCGTGCGGGGGGCCCCCCAAGCCCCCCCCCCCCCGCACGCGTAAGTCGTTATGTGCCATATTAGTTACGCGCCATTGTAGTTGTGTCCCTGTGTCCCACCTGATATATATACATATGTTTTTAACTACGTAAAACATGCGAATATACAACATTCTTCGCTGTCCCATTGTCTATGCATATAAATAGATTGTCAGGTTTACAGACTCTTGAACATGCAACATATAATTGTCCATGGGAAACACAATCCGTATTCAGATCTATACTTCATTATTCTAATGATGTGTCCCTTTGTCCCGGTCGTCATTTATATTCCCTATGTCCCGGTCGTCATTTGTGTCCCGGTGTCCCAGTTTGTAATTTCTCTTTGAGTGTCTCGGTCGTAATTTATATTCCCTGTGTCCCGGTATCCTGGTCGTCATTTGTGTCCCGGTGTCCCGGTCTGTAATTTCTATTCGAACAATCCCTGTGTCCCGGTCGTCATTTATATATCCCTCCTGTGCCCCCGGCGTCCCCATTGTAGTTGTGTCCCTGTGTCCTGGTCGTCATTTATATTCCCTGTGTCCCAGTCGTAATTTTTGTCCGGGTGTCCCAGTCTGTAATTTCTCTTTGAGATTCCCGGTCGTCATTTATATTCCCTGTGTCCCGGTCGTCATTTGTGTCCCGGTGTCCCGGTATGTAATTTCATCAGTTGACAAACATGACGTCAGTCGACAAACAACTTCATGACGCATACAGGTCAATCCTTAAAATGACGTCAGTCGACAAACATGACGTCAGTCGACACACAAACATGACGTCACTCGACAGACACACACACACACTCACAGACAACTTATTTATATATATATACATATATATATATATATATATATATATATATATATATATATATATATATATATATATATATATATATATATATATATATATATATATATATATATATATATATATATATATTAAGATCAAAGGGTTAGTAAAAGATTATTTAATTGCCCCCGTAGCGTATATGGTGTTCAATTGGGATCTTTTAATATTCTTATACAAAAAAGAGGCAAAATTTAGGTAGCCTGTGAAAAGATAAAACTAGAACTTCAATACAGTCCAATTCCTTCCCTCCTCCCAAATTATTACATTGAAAACAGGCTATTCTCTATGAGAGTTTAACATGTAAGTACGAATTATATTATAGGTTAATTTAACTGAAAATAACTCAAAATAACTGAAAAAATCCTTCAGTGAATATTAACATGCTAAATTCTCCCCATACCTTGTACCCCATTTTGCCAGCTTATCTGGACGTTCGTTTCCACTACTCCCAATAATAATAATAATAATAGTTTATTTCAGAAAAAGCCCGTGGGCCATAGGAATTTTATATAAAAAACAAAACAACAAATTAAGCTATAATAAATTAATACTATTTAAAGAAAACACTCACGACGTGCAGCTGCAGTCCTGACTAGCCTTGCTATCCTTTTAATACTCAGAAAATTTGTCTCTCTCATTCCATCTACCATCCTTAACTCATTCAATTTTTGTTTATTATACATCTCTCACCTCCATTCATTCAATTTGACACATTCACACAAAAAAAAGTATCAAACTTTCATCCTGAGATCCATACATAAAACAAGCAATAGATTCTACCTTCTCCCCTTTTCTCCCTTGATACTTTCTTGTCTCTCCAATCAAAAATTCATTCCCCCATCCTTCAATGAATATCAACATGCTAAATTCTCCCCATACCTATTATCCCATTTTGCCAGCTTATCTGGACGTTCGTTTCCACTAATCCCAATATGCGCTGGCACCCATGTTGCTACAATATCATATTTGGCTGCTATTAGGTTTTGCAGTATCTTTTATAGGGCAGGACTGGTTTCCTTGCTGTTCTATTACTATACATCAAATAATTCAAAATTGACAGCGATTCACTACATATCAAACATTTTCCTACCAACAAAGCACTTGCAATAAATTCAAACTTCTCATTAATGTAATCAGCTCAAATAAAAGATTGACAATATCTCTGTTACTTTTAAAGCCAGTGCTTGACTTAGCCTTGGGACCAACACTACAACCCCACTTCCAGTATCCAAGCCTGATCAATCAGTAAAATCATTTTTATGCCACGTCTTTGCCCTCTGGTTCTACCCATTTATGCCACCTAGCTTTTATCATCTCTGGTGGTTCTTCTAAGCTATTGCTTTTAAATTGGATAGTGCTCTATTATTTATACGTTTACTTGAACCTGAACTTATTTCATAAATGACGTCAGGAGTTAGGATGGATTCAGGTGTTTTGGAGATGTGTTTACCCTTCGATAGCATTACAGAGCTGATTGTGGGGAGAATCGTTGGTTCTGATCATATGTTTCATTAAGTTCTTTGTAGATGAGGCCACTTGGGATCACTATCTTCAGTCGAAAATGTCCCCCTTATAATATTTTCATTCTAATTTCTAGCTTTATCATTCTTTTTTCAAAATATAGTAAAAGTATGGGGGGGGGGGAACTTTAGGCATCCACGATTTTCCTTAATATGCTATTCAAGACTGTATCAACCTCTCTCAGAAATTTGGACAGGTGTCTCATATTATAGGAGGCAGCTATAATTCAACTTGCTTATTACAGCTGCTCTCACAAACTGGGTGGCAACAGAGAAAGGGGCTCCTCTCCTGGATAAGTAAATATCATTAACGAAGATGGCTTTGCTCCTGAGGTATCTAATTAAATAATTCACATGGCGAGGCCATGAGAGTACAGTATCAAAAATCAAACCAAGGTAACAAAACTTTTCTACTGCTGGGACAGGATTACCATTGATTGAAATCCTTGGTGTTTTGAGGATCTTCGTTCTTGTGAACAGAAGCATTACTGACTAAGCTGGTGAAAATTCCATGTTGTACACTCAGACTATCGAAATCTTTCAGGATGGAAACTTGCATACCATGTTTTTATCTTGAAACTTTGATAAGTGTGATATCGTCAGCATGTATACACATCGCCTGCATCCCAAAATATGTTTATCTTATATAAACTATCACTCCCCATACCTAGGTTCTCCCAAATCTGGCTTTGTTTGTTATGGAGACCTACTCTCTCTCATACAAATCTCCGATTCCCGGTTTCTATGGTAATCTTCTATTTCCGTCATTAGTTCTAGGGATATTCTCAAAGAATATGACTTTCCACTTAGGCTATCTACACAGTGTACCAACAGAAAGACCAAGATTAAGATCCAACCCATACACATTCCGAAGTTTAATTATGAAGTGTGTGAGTGAGAACCTAGATCTTTCAGAGCACACTCTGGGCTCAACATACTTAGAACATCCCTTTGTTCCGTAATCATGCTCACGTCGGTCAAAAAGTTCCATTGCGTCGGTCACGTCGGTCAAAAAGTTCCAAAAAGTTCCAAAATTCTGCAATTTCCGTTGCGGAAGGTAGATTTTTTTGCAAAATACTTAACACAAAACATAATTCTATGAAAAGATAATAGTAATTCCACAGGTAACATATTAAGGAAAGAATATATACTTTTAATTAGTGATTTTGGTGGTAGGGATATTGGGGAGGGGATAAAAGTTTTTAGGATACGCAGCGCTGTATTTCGGTGTCTTTGAATTGGATTAGCTTTAAACATATTCAGGAAAATCACGGGACAATACCTCAGATAAGAAATGACTGAGGAAAAATATACCAATCTCATTACATGAAAAGGTAGAATAAAATTCAAATGCCGCAATATTGCAATATTCCTTCCCAACTTCATCCACTATTTAGCAATGTTATCCTTCCAACTCATGTTCTGATCAACTAGCACGCCTAAATATCTCATAGTAGATTAATGATCTAAATAAGCAGATTCATCAATAGGAAGTCTATTAAGTTCAGATAGTGACTAGCTAGTACGAGAGGAAATCATGTGCTTGGTTTTTGACGTATTAGCAGATCATTTATTTGTATTAAACCAAGTTTTTATTCTCTCGAAAGCTACCAACATATTCTTTTTAAGCGACATTTCATCAGCACTGTATACTTTGCAAGCAATATCGTCAGTAAATAGAACGTTTAGCCCGTGATCTTCGAGTGTCCTGTTGACGTCGTTAACATAAATAAGAAAGAGTATAGGTCCAAATATGCACCCTGAGCAAAACTGACTTGACCAGTGATACCAAGTAGTGAAGAGGTAGCATTTCCACTATCAACAAACTGACTCTAACCAGTTAAATATTATTCAATCAGAGAATTTGTAGTCCACGTGTACCATAGTTATCCAGTTTACAGAGTGAAATTGCAAGATAAATAGTATCAAACAGCTTTTTTATATTGATAAATATAATAGCCGGAATTTATTTTTATCCAAAGTGTCGTGCATAAATTATGTTAGAGACATATTTGCAAGTTCAGTGCTATGACCTTTCCTAAATGCAAAATGAAGGTCATTGAAACATCCCCTCTTTCAAATAACTTCACTATGCGGTTGTAAAGACATCGTGTCGAATGAAGATAGGATAGAGATTCCCCTGTAGTTTGTTGGATCTGTCACGTCATCACCCTTTCACAGGGCTAAAACACGTCCATACTTTAAGCAAGTTTGGAAATGTCCACTTAAAAAAATACGTTGATAGTATGAACTTAAAATTCTGTAAGATCTGGTATTATCCATTTTAATAGACTAGTTTACGAGCCATCCATGTCTTCCGACGATACATTCTTCAGTTAATATATAACTTGCAGTAATTCCTCCGCTGACTCTGGAGTTACGAAAAAAGAAAAAGATTCTGTGTGAAAAAGATCAGTAGAAACCAGAAATTAAAAAAAATCTAAGTTAAAACTCTAACCTATCTTCATTCTTATAGAATGTATATATAAATTCTTATAGAATGACTTATGTTATAGTGAGCAGACCCACAGATGGCAGTGGCAATCACCTTTGTGGTGGGTGGTCCGATGGACTGTGGAGACCTGCAAAGGTTTATTTTATCGTATTCTGGCATCCACAGCAACGGCTATAATAGTATCCAATAATCATGTCTAGTCATTGCGTCCGTATTAAGAACCTTTTCATGTAGTATCGTGTATTTCATTGTGTAGAGAAAGTCAGACCTTGTCCCTACTATTTCCCGCACTGTAGTCAAAGTGGCCCGTTTGACGGTTATTTTGAAAACAGTCCATCTTTCTTGTAGTTTTGGACAATCACTCTAAAAGTATGGTGTCAAACCGATAATTAGATTCTCATAAAATTTTGAAATACATTTTTGTTGCATGCGTCAAATGCGTGGATTTTCTATAAAATGGTCGGCCCTCCAAAGGTAAAAGTACGTATCTACACTTTTCATTATTTCGATAAATCACGGCTCAAAGTTTGAGTACTTTTGAGAGCTTCAAATACGGTTTACGGTGAAACTGGACACTGGCTAATTCTGGAAATTAGTTAAATAGGTAAACAAATATGGGGATTTCATATTTTTAAGTAAAATTTTCTATTATTACTGCCCCGAAGCCTGAAACAGTAGATACGTACTTTTACCATTGGACCGTTACTCATATAAAGAGGCGCTCTCAAAAGGTAAAAGTGCGTATATGACATATACGTACTTTTACCTTTGACTCGAGACTCGAATTCGAATGAAGTCCCAAAGGTAAAAGTCTGTATAAAACATAAAACGCACTTTTACTCTGCCCAAAACCCCGTATCTATGACGTATACCGAAGGTAAAACCACGTATGAAGCATGTACAACAAGTCATTTTTTTATTCAAATAATTAGAAGTTAAAAAATAAAAAAAATCAAAAGAAATCACTGAAATACTGCAGGCAGCTAAGAAACACAGCCGTGCTTCAGCAAATCGACAGAAGCTGTTGATGAAGGCATAGTGCGCCAAAATATACGGCGATTCTCATTCATAAAAGGTACAAGTTTTTTCAAGATGGCCTTTTTCTTTTCTGGCTTTACCCCCCTTGCGCCAAGAATCGGATCTGGCAAAGGATACTTTGCCTCTTTGATTGTACTAACCAGCTTTTTTGGCACAAAACTTAGACTCTTTTCTTCACCCTCAGGGCTAGTTTTATAGAACAGTTCTGTTTTTCCCTTCTTAAAACAGACCTCACTGAACTCATCAATGGTCACGCCCAAGTTCTTCATGACGATGCCAGGAGCTTTTAAGCTTTTCCACTGGCAAAAGTCTTCTATGTCCATTTTCACGGCTTTCGTGAATTTTCTACTTTTTTCTATGGTGTCGCACAAATCTTCAAAGTCAAGAACATCCCTTTTTCGAATTCGAGACTCAATCGATCCGTGTATGGAGTCAGCCCCCATGTGCGTATGGCCTTTCACTAGATACTTGATACGAATCGTTTCAGGTCCTCCTTCACTGTTGACTATCAGTACAAATTCACTAAAAATTGTCCAATTTTTGTTCTGGGCACAGCAATTGTCAGTATAAAAAATGAAGTGCAAGATATCCCTATTCATCTTTAAGACCTTGTGGAAGGCACTACCTATATCAGGTGCATCACGTCCTTGTCGAGATTCGTTCCAAACAACGCAAAGGTTCTGGTTTTGTTGGGTGGCCTTAACGGGGGCAAACGTCTCATTAAAACACACGAGTCTTGATAGAAAAAAGGCCTCCTTTCTGCTGTGCATGATGGGAAGCAATAACACTTTTTGTAGGTCCACGGTGAACAACATGGTAGTTGAATCTTTTTCGTATTTCTGCTTATCTTCAGAAAATGCTTTTGAAACCTGTTCAACAAGATCTCTGTGCTTTCTGTACAGTTCAGTCTCTTTCTCAGTTGCCTCACCATTTGTACCAGGAGTTCTCGCAGCCCCTACTTTCTCTTTTAATAGTGTGCAAATGTCACAGCTGTCACTTTGGGGCATGCACAATGATACTTTCATACCATTAAGAATCTTCCTATATGTCTCATCACAGATTTTATTTGCTGGATATTTTTCATTAAAGTCTTCTGCCATAAATTTGTAGCTCAAATCACGAGAAAGGTACCGAACATTTGGAGCGTGAGCTCGACGATAGTGTGGAATTGCTGGCTGAAAGCTTTCAATGTGCTGCATCACAAGGCTTCGATCAACTTTGTTTGGTGGACCTGCCACTTTATGGCCCCTTCCGTCCTTGAGCTCATTCCCAAGAGCATCCCTTTCAATTTTTGACTTGATTGTAAAAATCACTCTGTCATTCTTGCCTAATCCTAGACAACCAAGGAATGTAGACTTGCAAACTGGCAAGTTTTCAACTTTTGGGGTAAGTGTGGGGTATTCATTCAAATTTCTGGGAAGGCTGTACCTAACTGTAGTTTTTTTTCTACACGCAGCTTCTGGGGCAATAGTCCTTCTTTTAACTGGTAGGAATGTCAGCAAAGAAGCGAGCCACATTTGTCTTGATTTATATTCTTTGCTCCAACATGTGTCATAAATTTTCCTGAATTCTACACTGGAAAACCTCAAACATGAGTTTGTACATTTGTTAGATTTACAGCCAGGTTCGTCAGGAAATGGATACTTCTTAACATCTCTTTCAAATTTATCTTTTTCTGACGGAACTCGTTTTGGAGTAAGGTCAACAATAGACCTTCCTTCTCCTCCACCATCTTCTTCACGTCTATTTTCTCTATCTTGTCCCACAGACCTTGCTGCTACAGCGTCAATTACACACATGACATGGTCTGAGGAATCAGGTTCACAAACAGCATTGTTGCTTTCATTAGATGGTTGATTGTCCAAATTTAGCTGGTCATCTTGGGTCTCATAAGCTGCTGCATCCGAAGCCGAATCTTCCAAGGGCAGGAAAGGATCGGTAGGAAAATGGATCAGATTGTACTCTGGATGATCTGATGTAAGATCATTACTGACCGAAAGAGGAACTAAATCTGTAAAGAGCTTTCTCCTCTTCTTCAAAGTTGTCTGCCTTTCATCATCAGAAGACCCAAATGTCCCTTCAACGTCCTCCCAGTCAATATCAGACTCATCACTATCACCTCTACTTAAATCTTCTTTTTCGAATTCTTCATCAGCAAAGTGTTTTAACTGTGCCTTAGTTTTAGCTTCTCCATCAGTGGTGTCCCTTGATCGAGAATGTCCAGAAAAATTGGGTGATATGTCTGTTGTTTGATTTATCTGGATGATTTCTGGGGGGGAACAGGAACTAGCTCCTCGTTGCTCTTCACTGGAAGATGGCAAGTCGGTATTTGAAGTTGATGCCTCATTTGTACTTGCTTGACATGCCAATGTCCTGAAAAATTGGAATTCTAAGAACTTGTTATCAACCTTGATTATCTCAGATGAAAGAGGGGGTTCTAGGGCTATTTTGATACATTTTTTTTTGTTTCTAAGGTAAGCAATATTTAGAGGCCCTCAATTTTTTCTCAATGTTGTAATAGTTGACCAAACTAATCCCTGATTATCTCAGATGACAGAGAAGGTTCTAGGGGTTATTTTGATGCATCCCTTGTTTTTTATTTTATTTCAAAGGTAAGTCATGTTTGTAGGCAATACTAAAAAAATGGCTTTAGGTGGTTGGTTGGTAATTTGGTATGACGCTGCTCTCCTGTACTAATTCGACAGCTACATAGCTAGCTGTGTAAACTGGTTGTAGCGGGTCTGTTGTACCTACCTGGTAGTACAGATGGGGTTTTACCAGAGGGTTTAGGGCCTACTTGGAGAAAAGGTTCCAAAATAGCATGAAGCAAAATTTTCTTACCTTAAATCTCTTTCCTTTTGTATAACCAACGCTCTCTGTAAATTTAGAAAGCCTCTTGACATTCTATGCCAGTACTCTTTAATAAATAGCTCAGAGTTGGCTGGTTGTTCAGCTCTGCTCTGGTAAACAAACAATGATGATTGTGCTGAATCATGACATATACGTACTTTGACCTTTGGTTTCCTTTCTCATTTTAATGTGCCGGCCAAAGGCAAAAGTACGTACCAAGGGTGAAAGTACGTATCTACACAGATACGTACTTTTACCTTTGGATGCGCCCAGAAATTTTTCAGATACGTACTTTATCCATATGCTATTTTCGTTAATATTTGGACTAGAGCCTTCTTACATATACCATTCGATTCAGCACATTTTTTTTAGTATGGTGGTGGCATTAAGTCGAGAAGTGAAAAATTGTGCATATACGTACTTTTACCTTTGGAGGGCCGTGGTAAATGGTTTTGTTTTAGGCAAATGAGGTCACCTCAGTTGACGTCACCGTCATTGTCACATTGTGTGCTGTTTCATTTGCTATTTTAGTTTTGGTTGGATTTCTGGTACCATTTTGGGTGAAAACAAAATCACATGAAGATCAATGCCAAAGGGATGATAATAGTAAGTATATCTTTTCTTTTTTCTATTATTCTGATTTGTGTTTTTTTTCGTATACACACATATAACGGATATAAAACACATATAACACATCTAAACGGAAGGAAATAATTGACCGTATTTTTGGTCACGAGTGTGCCCCTCTGGTGATACATTGATTGTGAAGATCGATAGCTTGGCTGCTGCTGACTTTTGCAAATCTGCGTGCTTGGTTTTTCGTGATAGTGAAGCAAAAATGGTGGAGAAAAAGTTTTTGGTATAATCAAAGATGTTGCACAAGATCTTGATTTTGCGCCTCTTAAAGCTTGCAGGGGTGTTCGAGACGCTATGAGAATTGGGAGCTCAAATTGTGTGAAAATTACAATCGAAGACGAAATTTCTCTTTCCTCAGCCCCTAAATCTGGACTGAAGGTAGCCTATGAACTATTCCGGGTGTAAGAATACCGGCGAACTCCTAGTTGCTCTAGGAAATGTCAATCACCTGACCACCTTGCTGCAAATTGTCCCGATCAAAACTACAAATGCTAACGATGCTTTGGTCCCCATATGAACTCCAGTGACTCACCTTGCAGTAATACCTCAAAGTGTGCAAATTGTAGTGGAGATAATGTTGCTTACAGTTTTTGTTGCTCCGAACTAAAGGCTCTTGCTAATTCCAAAGTGCCACGACCTTCTTGCTTGCAATTATGAATGAGTATAAAGTCTCTGTGTGCTCTTTCAACATCAATGTGTGCTCCCAAGTTGCAGCGTAAACTTTCTAAGGCGAAGTTCTCAACATGCTGTTTTCACCACGAATACCCCGCCGTACCCGAGGCAGGCCTTCTGGCGGTCTTGCCTGTATAATTAAGCGATCTTTGCCTAGCTATTTGTTTCCTAGCTGCTACCAATCCTCTGAACACTATCTTGCAATCTGGCTCGCGCACTCTATCCTAATCAACACCTATTTCCCCCATGATAGAAGATCTATTTCTTCCTTCTCCAGTTATGCGAATACCTGCAACAGATTAAAGACTCTCATATCTGGTATTGAGAGTTTGGGATAGAGTGGGTGCTTATAGGCGACTTAAACTGTGACATCACCGTTTGCTCAACACAAAAGGAAGCGCTTTTTCAGTGTCTACCTTCAGCATTTAAGGTCCAAACGAAAGACCTCAGTTTTACATATATCCACTGTAGTGGTTCTGTCTCGAATTTGGACTACTTTATCTGCTATCATTCATTATAAACTTTAGCAGTAAATGCTGATGAAGATGAGAGATATTATGATCATTTACCTGTGTATTTTGATATTACGGTTACCTCTGACGTATGCTCGAACCAACCATCACTGTCGCATAAGTGGTTTGAAAAACGTAATTGGTCTAGTGCGAACATGCCTCTTTACCTTGCTACACTTGGAGCGCTACTGTCCACCGTACGTGTCCATTTCCATCTTCTTTGCACAAATACGTACCCCATTATTGACAATGCTCCTGCTGATTTCAATCGCTATATCGTGGCATTATCTTATGTATAAAGCAAGCTGGAGATGTGGCCATCCCGCTGATCCGTGTCAGGCGGAATACCCAAAAACCAATTTAGAAGTGTGATCCTTTGCTGAAAAAAGTCAAGAATAAGGCCAAATTCTGGTTAAGAATCTGGTCTGCCTGTGGTCGAACTTCTCGGGGTATTGTGTTTGATCTAAAACAAAAGACGAAACTGGAATATAAACGCCATCTTCGTGCCGTTCATTACTCCGGTGAAACTTTTCGAAAATTAATAGTGAATGGCGAAAAGTGATAAATTCTGCCAAGTTTCTGGATACAAGTTCTAGTGATATTATACCTCGTCCATCTTGGATCGAACGTTATTCAAAATATGTTCGAAAGTTAATTATGAAGTGCATAAGTGTTTCCCACGTTTGCTCGAAAAAAAATTTCCGTCACGTTTATGTCAGAGACATGGGATTCCAGTTGAAAAGTGGGCTATTGTTAAAGGTATTAAGGGTTTAAAACCAAATTTTTGGATATTGATGGGATTAGTATTTCAAATCTTGTTCCCAACTCTTTTGAACTGGTATCTCATCTCCAACTGTTTTTTCAGATGTGTTTAGTAGTTCGTGTTTGCCCAACTCGTTTGTATGCGGTAGTGTTGCGTCACTTCTAAAAAAAGGAGAAGACCTCGTTTCTTGTAGTGTAGCTTGTACTCTTAGCAAGCTTTCTGAACACGTCCTTCTACATTATATCACTAAGCTTGCTCTAAATGATAATAATCAATTTGGTTTTAGATCTGAGCTAGGCTGTCAGCATGCTCACCGTGCTTTGACTTCTTTATTAAAAGATGCCGATTGCAGTCGCCGCGTACCCTAGACTTATCTAAAGCATTTGACAGTGTTTGTCATCCTCAAGCATGGACAGCATTATGCCAGAGAGGAGTAAATCCGTCGGTAATTTACGTGCTTCGTTTTTAGTACTCCCATTCTTACCTTTGCCTTAAGTCATTAGATAATTTTTTATTTTGGTCATATCCCTGTTCGCTAAGGTTCTTTGGGGGGTTCTTTGGCCGTATCGCTTGTATTGAAAATGTATTATCAAAAATATCGAATTCTCGCCTACTAGGACCATCTGATATCTCATATTTGGCTTATGTGGATGACCTTCTTCTGATTAGTCAAACTGAGTCTGTTCTTGTCCTTTTAGTGAAGTCAGTTACTTCTGCTTTCCACAATATCGACCTGTGCCTAAATATTGACAAGTGCGAGTTTCTTGTTTTCAACGGTAATAATTGTTCAGAATCACTATACAGCGGTGGTTTTAGTATTCCTCGTGTTAAATCGTTTCGTTGGCTTGGTATAACAGTTTGCGATTCTATTAATGCTCTCCGGTCTCGCGCTGTCAAAGATATTAGTGATAAGCTGAGGCTCGGTTACTATAGGATTGTAACGGATCGTGGACACTATAGGAGAAGAGCGTTAACTCGGCTTTACTCAAATTTTTGTGATCATTCTGTACTCTTCTGTTCTGGTATTAGGCCACTTCTGTTGACTGGTGATCTAGAACGTATTCGCATAAATTATTACCGGTCTTGCAAATTTCTTTTATATCTACCTCGTTCTTACCGGAATACAAAACTGGTTAAAAAGTATTATGCAACAGATATTACTGGTGCTTTCGAAAAATTATCTACCAAGCTAGCTATTGAAGCGCTTTGTTTTCATGCTAGGATGTTTTCATCGCCTTATCCGTCTTTTCTCTGTATGTGATTAAATTTGTTTCTTGTTTTACTTTTGCTGTTTTTCTTTTGTATTTACTCCACTTAACCTCTGTTTTGTGAAGTGGGTGATAAATAAATTATTATTATTATTTATTGAATTTTCATGGTGTTTTTCAATCGAAAAAAAAATCAGAAAGGAATAGCCCAAGGACGTTAAAATTATAAGACTACTAAAAAGTAATAAGGACTACGAATGATATGTTAAAAGTAGTAGATTAAGAGTCAAAAGGTCTAAAATATTATTATTTCTTTTCTTCAGTTAATATTTTTGCTTATGATTGCGTATCCAATATTATTTTTGTTTGAAGTATTGCCTAAAATGTAATTTAATTAGTCTAACTTGATTATAACACTTATAATTTTGACAATGACTCTGCTAAAATGTAACTAATACATAGCTTTAGCTATACACTGCTACACAAAAAGAAGCTCTCTCAAGCTGCATAGTTGGCCTTGGAAGAGATCAAATTAAATCTTAACCTAAAATAAAGTCCTACTTTGAAATTTGGCGTAAAGTACGCCCCTATTGATGGATATGGCCGTTTTTAATGAAAAAAGAAACACACCTGTCCAGCCTTTTAGCTGTTTTAAGATAAAGCATAATCTTATTTGGGTTAATAAACAATCAAGAGAGATAAAACTCTACAAAAAAGAAAACTTCAAACGAGAGGACGGCCAGTAGAATTGAAAGACTAAAACAACGCGGATATTTCGCCTGTATCCAAACAAGGCGTCTTCAGCACAAGATAGAAAATTAAAAGTAAACTAATCTAAAAACAAATAAAAACCACCACCAAATATAATAAATACAATTGTCGCTACTTATCCATGTAGGGAAAAGCAGCTATGCGAGTTACTTCAATGAGAATTAACTAAGTTTCAATTTTCATAAATTTTTCCTCAGTTGCTTTTTGATACAGGATTTAAACCCTCCCCTTCCTCAATTTCTGACGGCCTAGTAAAAATGTAACAAAAATGCATAGAAGCAAAATTTATATTCTTTTAGAATCCTGGTTTTGCCGAAAATGTTAAAAGTGAATATCTCCCATAGTTTACATATAGTTTATGAATTTATTTGTGATATTTACCTGTATTTAAAAATTTTTTAAACTAGTAGTTTAGGAAAAGCCTTTTACTGATGTAAAGAAAATCGGATAAGTAGCCTGAAGCTTTGGAAAAAAAATTTTTTGTTATTGTTATTTCATAGACATCAATCGAACTTGAACTTTAAGAAATTTGTTGAAAATAAAAAAAAATCACACTTTTAGAAATAAGGGCTTGAAAACTCTCGATGGGCTGGATATGTTTAGAGGTCTGAATGTGTTAAATCTGATGGTGTAATTTTCATCAAGATCACTTTTCTCTGTGGTGGTGTTTTCTACCCTTTTCGAAAATAATTTTGAATTCTTTGGGGATCGTAACCGGAGTTCAGTAACTATAAAGACATAATATTTTTATTTAGAAATTGTTCTATTTTTTTTATTTTTTTTTAGTTTCAGCTACTAGTAGCAAAAGATGCTCATTGTTCACGGTTCGTTACCATGAACTATTTAGCAAAATAAAACAGAATTCAATGCCGTCTTTTTTAGTGGTTCTCATTATTTTATTTTTTCAATCTTTTTTTTAGCTATAATTGTCACTTATTTACGCTATGAAACGTATAGTACCTCAAGGTGCCTCACTTGTGTTAAAAGAGGAATTATCCAAGTAAACTCAGTAGAGTATATTTTGGTGGATCTTAAGCTTAAGTTAAGCTCTTGAGCTTAAGTTAAACTTAAGCTCAAGAGCCTCAATCAGTTCATTTGTCAAAAAAAAAAAAAATCCCAAGCAAATTCCCTGTAAAAATCAAGTTAAACAAGTATATTATTCTTCTGTGAACTTTAATGGCCCTTGACTGATGTTCTTGGTTTCTCTTATTATTTTTCTGCGTGTTTCACGTTGGTTTTATTTTCTTTGAATCAGTAAAATGGACGCAGTTGATTAGTAAGTGTAACGTATTTGAATTTAGACGATAGAAGTATCCAAGAAGGAATTTGTTATCTGTGGGTATGAATATAAAAGTAAGACAAAAAAAATATTAAAAGAATGGCAGTTCAGCCAGTAAAATTTAAATACAAAAACATATATTGTATATCTTGTCTGTATAACATGGCTAATTTCACTCAATAGGAAATAAACAAAAGCAGAGACAATTGTAAAATGATGAGAACTTAAAAAAAAGAATTTAGAAATAAGAAATGAGAAAAAGAGAATATAGCCGAAATAAAAGTAAAACGTAGATAATAAATCTAAGTATCTAATTCAGATATAAATTTTGTTGCTTTCTTCTGGTCTAATCAGCGATATTAGCCCTAATATTGACCAGGGATTCTTGACCAGGGATATTGACAAGACGTTCTTATTGACCAGGGATAATATTTCTGCATATTTTTGGTTCTTTTTATTATTATGGCTCAACAAACACTCTATCTAAATAAAAACCCACAAGAGGACTCTTAAGAGCTTGAATTCTGAGGAAAAATTTTAATTTTCCAAATAAATACTTTGTTTAATATTTTCTAAAGATAAATAACAACAGATAGAAAATTCAGCTTCAGGAGCAAAGATACCAATCCTTTCTCAATTTAAATTGACTGACAAATATAGAATTTTATTCGGCAAATTATCTTTACAGCTTCTCGGTGCTTAAAACCGAAATCTCTCCAAGCCTCAGTTGCCTTATAGTCGTTCTGTGTAACAACCACGAGTTGTTTTTTTTTTTTTTTTTTTTCAACAACTGTTTCTTGTTAATGATTAGCCACAATCATTTAAACAGCAAGCACGTTTTTCAAGTCTTCCTTTCAATAAACTAAGCCACTTAGGTTTACTGAGTGAAAATTTAAAGGATTGAACCCCATTCGTGAAATTCCTTCTCAAATTAACTTTTTTTGTTTACCAATTCGGTTCTCTTATATAGCAGTGACTTTAAACAAAATCAAGTATCCTGTTTAGATAATCATTAGTTCTATGAAAAAAATCTTTCTAAATTTGTCACGGAACTTCATCCTTCAACTCTGCTTTTAAGACCGCTTTCTATTTAGAACAAAAAATTCCTGGTTACTTTATTCAGTTGCTTATCAAACAGTAAATTAAACCTATTATCGTAAAAGCATGTTTTGAGAATATTGAGGCCAGAACCATTCAAAAGGGGCATAGGATAAAAAGCCACCTCATACATATTTTGAAAGATCTTTAAGATTTCTGTCCACATTTATTCACTTTCAGCATATTGTGATTGGATTAATATCAATATAAAAAGCCCCTTCCCCTCCAAAAAATAAACTCAGCAACAGTGCACATTATAGCATTGAAATAGGAACTTGTAAATTTACAAGAACTTTTTTAAATTATGTATTTTGCTGTTCTATTTTTTTTTTTCAGAACCAACAGGGTTTTCTTTGAAAAAATAGTATGTTGGATTTTCTATTTCTTATGAACTTTTATTAACATTACAGTTTAATCTATTAAAAAAAAACTTTATTTAATTAATAAAAATTTTAACTGACATTTTTCGGGATTAATTTTTAATTAGCATTTTAAAGCAATGGTAGCGTAATTTAAAGCTTGAGATTTCATCTCATTTGGACCTTAGCTCCACTGTATACAGCTATTTTTAAAATCAATTTCACTTGTAAACCCAAAGTAGCTTTAAAAAAACATTGAAAGAGACTAAAATGTAAAAATTTGGCAATTACAACAGCCTAACTGTAAAAGAGATTTACAGTTATTTCTGAACCACAATTACTTTTTTTGCATCAAATTTCAGGAAAAAATATAACTTCAAAATAGAATAATTTTCCTACCATAAAGATGGTCGTGCAAAATCAACTAAACATTCTTATAAAATAAGAAAAATCCAATTGTGCAAGCGTATACCAAAATTAACAAATTGCAAAAAATACATAGGATTTCCAATATTCATAAAAAAAAGTTTAATACAGTTAAAATAATCTCAAGACTAACAAGATATTGTCTCGGTTGTTGAAAACTGGCTTGCAGTTTTCTTCTGACTTATTTAAGTGTTTTTTATCTTTCAATGAAGAATAATTTTGACTATTTGTTTCTAGTGCTTCAGCTGTTAGTCCTCCAGCCAGGAGTGCGAAAAGTTGAAGAAAAAGCACCGTCACTGAAAAGCCTGATGACAGATCCTGATACTGTTATCGCTGCAGGTGAGGGAAAACTAGGGAATAAAATTTTAAGTTCAAGTTTTATTTGCTTTGTATTTATTTAACCATAGAATTTTAAAAAAAATAATTGTTTTTTAAAAATGTATCACTAAATGTAGTAGTAAGAAAGAAGAAAAAATAAGTCAGAAAACAGTAATGCTAAAGCCATATGCACTAATAGTAGAAAGCCGTTTTAGCACACTCATTAATTAAGTGTGCTAATATAGCTCATAAAAAAGTAAACTGTTCCCGTTAGAAGAACCCCTGTACAAATTACCCAAAAACGAACCTTAGATGGTTCACAACTAATTGTTTCAACAGCCAAAGAAAATAAAGTATTCTGCAACTCAGTAAATCCCCTAAAAATTAAAAGGGAATAGTTGTGGGAAAAGTCAAAGTCATGGCCAATTGTAGAAACAAGCCAAGATAGATTGTCCAGGTTAATTTTACCCCTTTGATGGCCGTTGTTACTGTGTCCCATTTATGCTCCGTGCTAACGTGTCCCTTCACAATGCCGAACTAGAGTCGTACCGGTTGGAGGTTCTCGCTGGGGAACAATCGCAGGTTGACTACAAGTTGACTTGCATGAAAATTTTCCTCTCATGCATATCACTCCACAATGCTGAACTAGAGTCCACCCTCTCATGCTAATTCACGGTGGGTTGGGTTCAACCTGTTGGAGGCTCTAACAGGTTCATTCACGGTGGGGGAAGTAATAAATTATTTTCATATTTTGGCAGCTACCTTCCCACAAATTGCCTGAAGAGCCTTTTCGCTTTGCTGAAAAAAAATATGTGTTTCTTCTACAGCTTTATTTACACTTAAATTGGTTGAATTAGTAGATGTCACTTGCACCGTCCGGCTAGCAAAAATCTTACCATAGTTTAGCTTTATATTTGTGCGTGAAAGTTGATTCTTCATGGTGAAAATGATATTGACTTATGCAGTTTTTTTCACTCTATTTTTGAGTACCAGAATCACTTCTGTTGAAGCCGTTGCTGTGCCAAAAGCTGACATAATAAAGTTGCATTTCCATTCCATCTTTTTCGCGTTATCTATCTCGACAACGCTAACTGCATTACACTTACTGTGAGAAGTCACAGGCAGCGCATCGTCCACCAATGAAAACAATTCGACAAGAAAGAAACGCGGATGCCGGGCAGGGGAAAATGAAAGGGGAAGGCGTACGGGGTGTGCTATTTCGGTACTAGTGACAAGCCGTGACTATTGTCCTTCGCCAAAACAAGTGTTTGAGCGAAACCTGGTGAAAATCAAGATATCCAGAACACCTAAAATACTGAGTCTGAAGAGATTTGACCGAACCCCCGTCTGCCCCATCAAGGACAGCCCGCCCGTTCTTAAGCCCGAACGTCCTTTAGCTAAACGTAAGTTGTCAAATATTCTTGTGTGTAACGATAGATCTTTTAACAACAAAACTGATGCACTTGGAGTTATTGCCAGGCATAACAACTCCTCAATAATAATAATAAGTGAATGTTGGGACACTTCTGACGAAACGGTGCACATCAAAAGTTACGCAAGCTACTTTAATACGCGTCGTGATCGTGGCTTGAATCGTTGAGGAGAAGGCGTTGGACTTTATGTTCGTAATGACCAACCCTCAAAGCTGTTAAGTGAGCCTTTTGACTCCAACCGCGAAATATTATGGACCGAATACAATCAGCACGCTTATCAAAAAGATTTTCATGTTTAATTGTTGCTTCGGTCTATTATCCTGAAAGCGCTAAAAACTGATAAGATTAGATTGAACCCATTCAGTTTTTCGTAGACAAAATGCGCCACAAGCATGTCTCTCCTGGCTTTGTTATTGCCGGAGACTTTAATCAAACTAATATGCAATGGGTTTCAAATATTTAAGATTTGCGACAAGCTGTTACAATACCTTCCCATCAAAGTGGCAAAAAACTTTACTTAATTTTTAAAAATTTGACAGACTTTTTTTTACTCACCGAGATCCCTAGGACCTCTTCTGAATTCTGGTCACTTTATCATCTTCTGGGAAGCTAGTTCGGCAATTCCGAGGCCAAAACGAGTCAAATATACAGTGCGACCACTTACTGAGGACTTGATATCTACATTTAGTCGCTGGATCGGTAATTATCAGTTAGAGGACATTTGCTCTGAACAGGATATTAATATCAAAGTCAATAAGCTGAATACTATGCTTCAGGAGCAGTTTAAGACTTGTTTCCCCGTAAAACTTATTACTGTGAGTAACACTGATAAACCATGGATAACCAATGATCTAAAGAATTTAATAAAAAACCGTTGTCACCTTCATATCGCTGGTGATACCGTCGCTTCAGCCAGGTTGCGTAATCATATTGTTAAACTGAACAAGCGCACCAAGAGACAGTATGTGAGGGATAAAATTACTCCCTTACTCGCAATAGACACCAACAAATGGCATTCCACAGTAAAAAGACTTACCGGTAAGACGACACTCAGAAATCTAAGGCTGTTAAAAGAGGATGGTACCTTGACCTCAGCTAATGAAGTCAATTCTTTTTTTGCTGACGTTTACACCACATTTCCATCAATCACCAAATCAGAAATTGATACTATCATTGCTAGTGCAAAGATTGATGACGTATGTGAAGTCTCTGAATTCACTGTTTATAAGGAATTCCTAAGACTGAAAGTGAACTGTGCGTTCTACACAGGTGAGCTTCCAGTAAAGCTGTTACGCGAATTCGCCATTTTTCTGCTTCCAATCTGACGGAAACCAATGTTTCCGTCAGCAAGTATTCCCTAGTGCTTGGAAAAGAGCATGTGTCCGCATTATTCAAAAGTAAGATGTCCAAAATCTTGTGATCAACTCCGGCCTATATCTAGCTCCGAACCTTTCTAAAGTTGCAGAAACGTTTATTTACCGCAAACTTATGTCACAGGTCTCTTAACATCTAGACCCGTATCAGTATAGACGCTTAAGAGGCAGCAGCGCAACTGCTTATTTAGCAGTTAGCAGTAGGATGTACTATCTCATTGTCGAGTGGCTTGACCGAGGAAGTGCTATAGTCGACCTTCTCCTCGTAGACTACTGAAAGGCTTTTAATCTTATTTGCTATTCCACTACTATCACAAATCTACGTACCATGGGTGTGCACAAACATGTTCTCCTTTTAGTGATATAATTTTTACAATCCCGCTATCAGTGCGTTTACAGTCTTTTCCCAGGAGATACCGACTCCGAATGGGTCGAGCTTACATGCGGAGCCCCACAAGGTACTAAGCTCACTAATTTACTGTTTTTGGCAGTGATAAATTTCATCCTTTTCGGCTATGAAGAAAGACTTAAGTATGTAGACGACTTGTCAGTCCTACTGAAGTACATTGTAAAGAAGTCTGAGGCTGTTCCCCAATTCTGTAACGAAATAATCAACAACTTTAAAGATGCATGTACTGCGAACAGCTTCCATATCAACGAAGGAAAGACTAAAATCCTTCGCTTTAATCCCCTGAAGAAAGACGTTGTGTGCCCTCCTCCTCCTTATCCTAGTGAATCTTTGGCAGTAGTGTTTGGTGTCAAGTTTAGCATCAACTGCTCTTTCAGCCTTCATATCGATACAATTATCAAAAAGGCAAATAGTGCGATGTGCAAACTTATACTAATGTGTCATTTTGGTTTCTCAGTGGCACAACTAAGGATAGCCTGACTCACTTACATCCGACCATGTATGGGACCCACAAGTTAATAACACTATTTACCTAAGTGACCAGCTTGAGTCAATACAAAAAAGAGCAGTCAAAGTAATATTATGCGATACTTTTACTGGATATAAGTTAGCATTATCCACTTTACAAATTCCCTCTCTTCAAGAGCGTCGTCTCAGTTTGATCCTTAAATTTGGCCAATAGCTTCTCAGAAGTGATAAACACAGATCGATACTACCAGTTTTAGTGAAACATCGAAATACTAGGTCGAAGAAAATTGACCGAAGTCGAAGAACATTAGCAGCACCTTCTTCATGCACAAATCATTTTTCCAACTCATTCATCCCTTTCTTTGTATCAAATTATAACATTTGTTGATTTAATCCTATTCTTCGTCTGTTTTTTTCGTTGTTTGATTTAATCCTTTTTTTGTAAGCACAAGCGCCATTTAGTTATATGACTACGAGAGATTGTACAAATAAAACCTATTCTATTCTAAACCATGGTTAGCCCGGCAAAACAGTTTAGGATGTTTGACAGACTTGAGACGAACCACTTTTAACAGTCTTATTCGTCCCGATCATCTTCTATGAGAAGTCACTAGACAAAATTTATTTTTTAATTTCTAGGCAAAAAGCTTTACCTGGTGGTTTGTTCTCCATGAAAGACTGTTTATATTGAGCCCTATTTTTGGCTCCTTTGGATAGATCTGTAAGAATTATTAGCGCTACAGTGAGTGAGTTAATCCTATTAATAAAAAAAGGATAATAGTAATTCAGCATAGTTTTAAAAGATGGGAAAGCTACTAAAAAAATCCCCTATAAATTTGCTTCCTCTTAAAACCTACGTTCATAAGTTACTGTCCATTTCCTATATATTTTTCCGTCTTTTTTGTATCACTACTTAGTAATTTTATTTTTACTTTGTTTTTCACATTTGTAAACAAAATTTCCCCTATTTTTTGAAGTTTTAAAAATCTTTAATTGTTTAGTGGTACAATGGTGTCACTTATGCTTTCTTATCGTACATTCATGTCAATGAATCTTGTCTTGGTACTGTCAGTACTGCACAATCCCTTTTTCTATAGCTAGTGTGACTTTTAATTTAACATTCAAAATTTTCGGTGCGTTCTCATACTTCCATGATCCTGTTCTCATTCATCAGCCATAGTGTGAGCATCTATCTATTAAATAAATGCCTTTTATTATCAGATTATGTTGCAAGAAAAAAAGGATAACTTATTGTGAAACCAGCTTGAATTAACGTGGATGTTTAGTTTTCATATGGAATTATTATGTGATTGACTGATCATCATCATGCTCTTGTTTGACTGATGCCACAGTTTGTGTGAGGGTGCCTGTTATCAGTGTAGGAGTGAGGCCAGTTTATCTTATAGAATTCTAAAGCCTACGTTTTTTTTTGCTGTTGTGGCGATTATTTATGAATTTATCTTCTGTTCATGTTGCTGTTGTTACCAGGTGTTTCTGTTACTGCCTGATGTCGGTCATACCACTAACTAACGGTCAAAGCCAATAGCATTATATAATCACCGTGGGTAAATAATTTATCTTACTCGAGGTAGGCGAATATCTAATCTTAATTTTAATCTCAATTTTATATGGGGCGTAATCGCAAACGTAATCGTCTTGGCGAAGACCCCCTCTTTGAAGGGGGTCAATCTTTCAATCTCTTTGAATTCTACAGTTACTAGCAACGGAAGCTCGATTGCCCTAGTTACCATGGATACTTTTTCAAAAAATTTTAACCAAGTGCTAGCAGCCATTCAAGAAAATAGAAAGTAACTTGACATGGTGAATGATAAGCTAACAGCGCTAGACTTCTGTGTTTCCAAATTAGAGGTGTCCCAGTCGAAATAATGTTCTAAAGTTACTAGCCTTAATACTAAAATTGCATTTCTAACGAATAAAAATATGTCCTTGAGATCCCTAATATCAGTTCTTGTGGATGAAGCTAAAAACCAGTCACAGGCAATTTTAGATTTGTCGGTTGACAGTTAATCTCAAGTTTGTCTATCAATGCTTATTCTTGGGTAACTTTTTGCTTTGCTGCCGTTTAGCTGTACGTTTTTACATAGTATTTCTCTTGCGTTAAAGTATTGACACTAGAGATAGTTGGCATTTTTCATTTGCTAATCTTCTAGTTATTTGAATGAAAAAGCAATAATGGTTTTGATGTTTCCTACTGGCCAAACAGAATTGCACTAATCAACAACCCATTTTGTTTACTCCTATTTTACACCAAAAAAGGATTTTATTTTTGTATCTAGGTATATTCAAAGAATTCAATGGCAACCGCATATGCGGTAAATGGTGTTGAAAATAACAATATGTATTTCTTGTAGATACATTTTGCAGCAAAGCAACAGATTTGAAAAACAGAGAAGCAGATCTATGCAATCCCAATATAGGTATTTACTCAACAATTCACAAAGACGATGAGAGAAGGATATTTGATCATGTAATTGAGGAAATTAAGCAAAAATCTAAAGATGCTGCCGGTAAGTTTAAATTTTTATGTTTGTTTTTTAAATACACTACTATATTTGCTATATATTCAATCGCACTTTCTTAGACTAAAATGAGAAAAAGTTTGAGTTGGCTAGGAAATCTTCTGTGGATGAAGGATGGCAAATTGCCAAATATCGTCCTTGTCGGGCAAACGTCTATGGCTAAAAGATAGTAGGTCGTCCGTAAATGGGATGGAAAGATGTGGTAAGGTAAGATTTAGGGGAAATGGGATATTCTTGGGATGGTGTAAAGAGGGAGGTTTTGAATAGATTGGGATGTATGAAGACAGTGCGTAGCTGTGTTTGTCTCTGGCGGCTTGGTGCTATAGTGAGTTGCTAGTAGTAGTTGTAGTATTATATGTACTACTATATATAAACTATACTTACAGTGCTTCCATATTCACTTCATTTGGACACTTTAATCATCTATTCGTATCTTATTGTGATTGTTCGATAGAAGGTTTAGAGGATTGTGTTGTGGATGAATGGAACTAAATAATGTTTGTTTTATTTTCACCAAAGAGTATTTTTTCTTGGGCCTTTTGTCCAGTACATTTTACTGCTAATAAAATTAACTCTCATTTAGTGACTAAGACAGAGACATAATCTCGATACCTTGAAAATATTATTCTACCAGTTTTGCTATCAATTTTCGTTTGTTTTTCTTTTATTTTTCGAGTAGCCTTAAAAAGAATAAAAGTAAATATTTAAATTAAAAAAGTAAAAAGGAATCAATAATACAAGTTTGTTACTGTTGTGCATATGCTACTATTTCTATGAAATTAGGTGAAAATTTATTTTTAGTAACTGTTAAAAAAAAGCGGAAACAAAGCAGTTTTGAAGTAAAACAAGCATCCATTTTCCTTCCATCCTTTAGTTACTGTTAAAAAGTTTAGTTTCCTTTAGTTACTGTTGAAAAAGAAAGCGGAAACAAAACAGTTTTGAAGTGAAACAAGCATCCATTTTCCTTCCATCCTTTAGTTACTGTTAAAAAGTTTAGTTTCCTTTAGTTACTGTTGAAAAAAAAGCGGAAACAAAGCAGTTTTGAAGTAAAACAAGCATCCATTTTCCTTCCATCCTTTAGTTACTGCTAATAAGTTTAGTTTCCTTTAGTTACTGTTGAAAAAAAAGCAGAAACAAAACAGTTTTGAAGTGAAACAAGCATCCATTTTCCTTCCATCCTTTAGTTACTGTTAAAAAGTTTAGTTTCCTTTAGTTACTGTTGAAAAAAAATCGGAAACAAAACAGTTTTGAAGTGAAAAAAGCTTCCATTTTCCTTCCATCCTTTAGTTACTGTTAAAAAGTTTAGTTCCCTTTAGTTACTGTTGAAAAAAAGCGGAAACAAAGCAGTTTTGAAGTAAAACAAGCATCCATTTTCCTTCCATCCTTTAGTTACTGTTAAAAAGTTTAGTTTCCTTTAGTTACTGTTGAAAAAAAAGCGGAAACAAAGCAGTTTTGAAGTAAAACAAGCATCCATTTTCCTTCCATCCTTTAGTTACTGTTAAAAAGTTTAGTTTCCTTTAGTTACTGTTGAAAAAAAGCGGAAACAAAACAGTTTTGAAGTAAAACAAGCATCCATTTTCCTTCCATCCTTTAGTTACTGTTAAAAAGTTTAGTTTCCTTTAGTTACTGTTGAAAAAAGCGGAAACAAAACAGTTTTGAAGTAAAACAAGCATCCATTTTCCTTCCATCCTTTAGTTACTGTTAAAAAGTTTAGTTTCCTTTAGTTACTGTTGAAAAAAAAGCGGAAACAAAGCAGTTTTGAAGTAAAACAAGCATCCATTTTCCTTCCATCCTTTAGTTACTGTTAAAAAGTTTAGTTTCCTTTAGTTACTGTTGAAAAAAAAGCGGAAACAAAACAGTTTTGAAGTAAAACAAGCATCCATTTTCCTTCCATCCTTTAGTTACTGTTAAAAAGTTTAGTTTCCTTTAGTTACTGTTGAAAAAAAGCGGAAACAAAACAGTTTTGAAGTGAAACAAGCATCCATTTTCCTTCCATCCTTTAGTTACTGTTAAAAAGTTTAGTTTCCTTTAGTTACTGTTGAAAAAAAAGCGGAAACAAAGCAGTTTTGAAGTAAAAAAAAGCATCCATTTTCCTTCCATCCTTTAGTTACTGTTAAAAAGTTTAGTTTCCTTTAGTTACTGTTGAAAAAAAAGCGGAAACTAAACAGTTTTGAAGTGAAACAAGCATCCATTTTCCTTTATGGAATTTTATATAGGTGCCCACCGAATTAATTTTTATAATTTTTTGCTCGTCACATTTGCAGTTGTGTGCAAATTTCGAATTCACAATTCTAAATTCCCATTCAAATTGAAAATTTCGAGTTCACTTTCATCATACTGAAACTGATTCCGTGTTATAACTGTTTTATTCAACTTGAGATTTTTTTTTTACTAGGTAGGTAGGTAGGTAGGTATGCGTTTATTCCATCCGAAAAAACTACTAAAATTATGACTTACAATCAACAATATGCTGCTAAATTTAGGGACTTAAAATGTCCCTGTTCAGCAGCAAAACAACAACATATAAATGATAACTATTCATTCAAAATCAAAGAAATACGCAAAGAAAAAAAACAAAACAAAAAACAGACAAAACAGACGAAACACTATGCAATCTCTAAACTGTCATCTCTCATCTTAAAAAAGAAAGAAACAAAAAGACAAATTTTTAACCAATACAATTTACAATTTATTCAAAAAATAGTTTATTTGCTTCCTTTAAATAACATAAGGTTTTCAGTCCACCAAACACTCTCTGGAATTGAGTTCCAAATATCAACACCTTCATGTTTAATCATAAACCCAAATCGCGTTGTATGCCTGACATCACTAGTCAACTGTTCAGAGCTCCTAGTAGAATAATCGTGATAATTTGAATTACATTGATAAAAACTTAAGATACTAAAGTAAACATTATAAGCTTAACTGATATATTTCTTTGTTCAAATTCTTTTTTTCTACTTTCATGTGGCTTATCTCAGAGCAATTTCTGTATTATGACGTAAATCCTTCTTATGCCCTTAGTTCTTGATGTTTTAGAAAACTTTTGTCAACTTTTGTCGACTAATAGTAGCAGCAGTAGTATTAGGGCTAATGTGTTTTAAGTCTAAATGTTTTGTTTTCGTAATCAGAAGTAGTTGATTTTTGGGTGTTTTTCAGTGCTGCAAAAATATAGCAGTAGATTTCTTTTTTATGCTAAATTTTATAGAGTGCCAACTGATTTCTTAGAAAAAAGGAGTCAAGAGGGTAGCTTCTCCTTAGAAGCTAAAAAAGTAAAATGTTTCATATAACGGAAAAATCATCCCCAAATAGGGGTAAAATAAGGCAGCATCGCCAGTTCCCCACTTCTCTCATTGGTATTTTACTCCTTCCCCTTCTACTCCTCTCTAAACAAAATCTAGACCGAACGCATATCTCAATTACCACGTCAACGTTTTGCCTTTTGGTTCTAATTTTCCCTATTGTAAAGACTCGGAAAAGATCAGACTTGGTTGCAGCTATAAGCACTTTCACTTCAGTATTTTTAAGCGCGTAGTATCTACTAACCAAAGTTATCTGATACCTAATCATAAGGACATGTGTCTTTTTTGCTAATCAAATATTAATTTTGTATAATCGTCAGCTTTCGTAAAGATGTTTAATTTAAAAAGAAAATTGTATTTTTATTGAACTACTAGCTGTTGGGGTGGCGCTTCGCGCCACCCCAACACCTAGTTGGTGGGGCGCTTCGCGCCCCCCCAAGCCCCCCCGCGCGCGTAAGTCGTTACGCGCCATTGTAGTTGTGTCCCTGTGTCCGACCTGTGAATAGAGATAGATATAAATATATATTTTTAACTACGTAAAACATGCGAATATACAACATTCTTCGCTGTCCCATTGTCTGTGCATATAAATAGATTGTCAGGTTTACTGACTCTTGAACATGCAACACATAATTGTCCATGGGAAAAAAAATCCGTATTCAGATCTATACCTCATTATTCTAATGATGTGTCCCTGTGTCCCGGTCGTCATTTATATTCCCTGTGTCCCGGTCGTCATTTGTGTCCCGGTGTCCCAGTTTGTAATTTCTCTTTGAGTGTCCCGGTCGTCATTTATATTCCCTGTGTCCCGGTGTCCCGGTCGTCATTTGTGTCCCGGTCTGTAATTTCTATTCGAACAATCCCTGTGTCCCGGTCGTCATTTATATATCCCGCCTGTGCCCCCGGCGTCCCCGTTGTAGTTGTGTCCCTGTGTCCCGGTCGTCATTTATATTCCCTGTGTCCCGGTCGTGATTTGTGTCCGGGTGTCCCAGTCTGTAATTTCTCTTTGAGGTTCCCGGTCGTCACTTATATTCCCTCTGTCTCGGTCGTCATTTGTGTCCCGGTCTGTAATTTCTCTTTGAGTGTTTTTTCTTTTTAGTTTTTTTTTTAGTTTTTTACCTTTTTTCTTTTTTCAGTTCTCTTTTTCTTCTTTATTTTTCAGCGTCACTATGAAGTACATATCGACGAACCTTTGTTTTTTTAACTTAAATCTGGTAGGCATTGATGACCTTATCCAAGTCAAAATCCCAAACCCAATCATCATCGCTATCATTTTCAGTTTTGATATGTTTTGATTCTCGCTGTCCAGGTGGATTTTCATCTAACTGCGCGGTTTTGCGTTCAAATACCGTTAATGACGTCACCGTCAAAGCAAAAATGACGACAAATAATTTCATGACGTCAGTCAACACAGAAACATGACGTCACCTGATCCACAGACAGACAGACAGACAACTTATTTTTATATATATATAGATGGTAATAATCGTAACTTTATTGAATAATTCTCAAAAATTTATTAAATAATATTGATAATTAAACAAACTGAATTTTATTAAATAGTCTTAAAGTGAATGACAAAAGCTTTTTTGCTGAATTTAAAAAATAATTTATAGGAGCAATCCTTTTTTTGTGATGTATATAATGTTTTGTCACGCGGGGTAGGATATTCGGAATAAGGCCCCTTTTCTCCGAAAACATCTTCCCAACATTATGCACTTCGTGTTTATTTTACGTTTCTTGGGTGATGGGGGGACTTTTTTATATTACTTTTTACTGATATGTTTCAGTTTTCTTATATATTAACTTACTAAAACTAGACCAATGCAATTACATTCTTGCACACTTCAAGCCATGCTACGTTGGGGCGAACTCACCTCCTTAAGTCTCGCGGAGTGGTATCCATGATTCTTGAATCACAGAGCCATTCTAGTCCCAATATGACTATTTTTCACTACGAATTCACGTGAAAGAAACAGAGATAAAGAAAAAAGTCTGAATTGCCTTTTTATCTAGAAATTGCCTTTTTTTTGTTGAATGATACTTTTTTTTCACCCTTAATCATCTATGCGTATCTTATTGTGATTGTTCTATAGAAAGTTTAGAGGATTGTGCTGGGGAGGAGCGGAACTAAACAATGTTGGTTTTATTTTCACCAAAGAGTATCCCTCTTACTTTTTGTTTCTTTTTTCTTGAGCCTTTTGTCCAGTAGATTTTACTGTTAATAAAATTAACTCTCATTTAGTGACTAAGACAGAGACATAATCTCAATACCTTGAAAATATTATTCTGCCAGTTTTACTATTAATTTTCGTTAAATTTTGTTTTGTTCGTTTGGTGAGGAAGGCCACCGTCAAGGTGGCCTTACCTCACCTTCTTTATTTAATAACTCTGTTTTAAATGCCCAAAATTCTGTTAATTTTAGTTGTATTCACCGTGGATTTAACTTGTCTTTAATAACTTTTGCAGATGACGTTTTGAATCTAAGCCGTACTTTTAGTGGATGTGAAGGAAAATTCAAAAACAAATCAAAAAAAAACAAAAGAAAAAACTATTTTCAAAAGCACCAGAAGCTCGGATATCTTCCAGTCCAGCTAGAAAATTATTCTGCCAACCAAAATACAGCTGGGGATAGTACAACTTCATTGCAATTTACACCATCAATGGTAAGCTGGTGTATTTTTCTTCTCGGTCTAGGATAACAGTGGATCATTTCTTTTTTACAACTATTACAATGAATGGTCAAAATTGACCCGTTTTTGCCTTGAATTTAGAACTGTAAATTTTAAAGTAATTAAAGGGTGTTAGGCTATTTAACAGTGGCTTCAACTCACGAAGATCTAAGGGGAAAGCAATTTTTTATTTTTCATGAGAATACCCCCCTCTCCCCCCCCCCCCCGTCCGAAACAAGAATTATGTAATTCTCAAAATCTAGGGACGAAGTAAAGAACTGAAAGAGGGAAATGTCACACACACACACCCCTAATTGATGCGATTGTTTGCTGATGTAGAGCCACTCTTTTAATTTTACTTTCAACTGCGTGACGATGATCAGGGTCTTCTCCCGGGTGAGTTGACTCAATCAGCTAAAACATACTAAAAGGATTTACAAACTGGGCTGGTTACGAAAGTGCGGGAGTCGTGTATCGACAAAAGATATTGATGTAGATTTCAGTTTGTACTGAAATTACCTTTTGCTGTTCTTTTATTTGATTAGAGACTGGCCTTTCCTCCTAAAGCATGAAGGGTTTACGGCATTGTAGGCATCTTTGGTTTACAGTGGCATAATTCAATAATTCTTTTAAACTGCCTGAACTTAACTGAACGACTATTCCATTATGAATCCCGTATTTGTTGATGAATAATTGGACTCCTAGCCTTTGAAAGTGGAAAACGAAAAATTTGAAAAGAACATTGGACGTGTTTGGAAAACTAACTAAAGATTCTGTAACTAAAGATTCAATAAAATGAATTATGCTTTGTTTCTGAAAAAGGTAACAGCTGAACTTTCAGAGCCTCAAATTTAGCTTAAAACTTCACATTAGCTAACCATAGGGAGGCTTATAAAGACACACTGTCGTAAGTTGAGCAGTGAGGCTTAGTTTCAAAGGGACAATTGTCTTCACTTGTTCTATGAAATTTTTGGCTGAAAAGAAAAATGTAATAGGTATAAAAATGCATTCCTTTTTTTGTCCTATCATTTCTTCTAATTACTCTGTACAAGAACAGAAAAAAAATTATTTCTAATTTGCCAAAGTTGTAACTGTAAGAAGTATAGCTACGCTAATCTTGCAGTTTTGCACCAACTTGGCACGAGCACAGAACACAAACTCTTCCTCAAGGTGATTAATAAAACTGAAAGTCTTTCGCAAAGGAATTAATGTTCATCCGTCCCTCTTTTTGATTTTACAAAGTGCAAATTCTCAGAAACCAGGTCAGCAACAGTTATAGCAGAACAAATGAAACACGTATTTTGTCGACTAGACCTAAATAAAATGCTGGAATTATCAGCTTTTTTTTATCAGCTTCTTGACTGGAACGATATGAACAAGCCTCTAATTATTACGACGCAGTTATTTTCTCCTCCTGTCGTTTCCTTTAATTCTCCTGTCCTAAGATATTGACTATAAAATTTAGTCTTACTCTTCTTTTGCTTTTGTATCTTTTTTGAAATTGATAGGTTTTATACAAACGTTTGGATCATTCGCAAAATTACACCTTTTTTTTGTCAATAGATGAAAACATGTCCTTCTCATAAATTCAAGAATTGGGGCATGAATTTTGCCGATAATTCAGAACTGACCAGGTTTATTTAGATCTGACCGGATATGTGATAAAACTAATTTTGTGTGATTATATTGTACCGGAAGTTTTAAATATAATACTCTCAACTAATACTGTAGTCTTAGATGATTTTTCATTTGAAAGACTAGGCTGAGGCTCGGTAAGGGCGGGTCTTGAGCCACAGTTCGCTGTTTGGCTCTTCATTTGTGGCTCTGAATTATCTATAAGATTTCAAAATGACAAATCAAAAAACAATTTTGTATATTATTAACTGAAAAGTTAAAAATGAAGCTAGCAAAAACCTTGCTTATTTTATGATCAAAATGAAAAACAAACGCACAAGAAATAGGGTCAATTTCAATAGTTTAAACAATCTATCCGGAAGATACAACCCAAAATTGTGCACAATTAGCCAGAGAGAAATTAAGATAAGGTAATTTAGCTTAACAATATGAATCTACATTTCTTAAGATTGTACTTCACTTTCTACGGTGCAATTTTATGAAGAGCAGGTAATGTTAGTGACGGAAAATTTTAAGAGGGGGAGGGTTTCGATACCCCTAATATTTGCATTGTGAAGGCAAATATAAAAACTTTGATAGTATCCGTTTTCAATGTATTCTTAAAAGGTATTTTTCAGGAAATTTTTATCGGGGTTGTGGGGAGTCAAGGAGGAATTTTATGTTCAGTAAATGAAGTCGTATTATTGGACAAAACACTGAAGGATGTTTAGTATTAGTAATAACATTATACAAACCTGACATACCCACACTTTCCAATGAGATGCGGGAATATTTTTCGACGTAAATGTTTGTCAGGCTTTGTCATATTCTTTAATAACATATAAAAAAATTATTCAGAATAAAATCGAGTTTTTTTCAGTGGTCCCGTAATTTTATGAAGGTATATATATCCAAATAAACTGACTTGGCTCTCACGTTTCTTTTTATCATTATGCTGTTCATATCTGACTCTTTTGCAAATAAGTTTGCCGACCACTGGACTAGGTGAATCGGCCACAAATGTGCTCTAGACATATTTTAGAGTTATGTCCACTATTCCAGAACTTACAAGTGTGACTAGTGGCTAATTGTTGTTGGTCTTAATTTATTGTTATTCTCTTCCTCTTAGTTCAGTGAAATTTGGGAAGGCCAGCTTTAACAATTTTGACAGGCTAGACTAGTGTTATTCAGTTTTTTTTGTTTTTTTTTACATTGGCAGACTGGTCACTTTTGCCATTCTGTCACTTTGCCCTTGGAGCCAATTTGGCCGCTTTTTAGCCAAAACTGATATTAATCATTGCTGTTTTCACTTTTTGGCTGTCCCTTTTATTCTTTTATTGCATACTAACCAGCCAAAATTACCCGTCGGTACTGGGGAATCCGTATAATATTATCATATCTCTAATTTGTTATTGCTTCCTGATGCCAACCTACCACCAAGTATCCTTCAACAAACTCTCCATCAACTGCTAATTGACTTTTCCAGTCATTATTCACCATTGCCCACCGTTTAAGCAAAATGTTTGCCCTAAAATACCAAATTGACATCGGAGAAATTACACAATGGCTAATTTTAAGTTTATTTTTCTTTTCTTAAAGAACCTTGAGATAGTTATGGATAATAATATAACCTGCCAATTCATGTATAATGTAAGAAAATGGAAACGAATCCCTCAGTTGGTACCTTCCTTTCAACAACATCCCCTCCCCCTTCTTCGGCTGGTACCTCCCCCACTCCTTTCATAGCGTTCGCCTCCTAGAGAAGCTTACACGTGATACAGTTATATTAAATGAAGTTTTGTAAATTACCACCCTCTCTATACCTTCTTTTTGACTTTTTCATGCCAGAAGTAGTCATACATATATTATATATATATATATATATATAGTATTGTATTGTGCTGAAGACGGCCCTTGGACATAGGGCCAAAATATCTACATAAATAATTTCCATTGTCTTGAAAAAATTTGCCCTATTGTTTCTACGTTGTATTTGTTTGTTATGGAAAGGCAGTGTGGTTTTCGTCGCTATTTTTGTCTAGCTTATGGGGAGCAGTTGACCTATGATATCTTTTATTTTATTAGTCTAGGTAAAAAACATGCTAATATTATCAATCAACAAAAATTTTTAGAATCCTGTAGAAAGGAAAACCTTATTCCTAAGTCTTTAAGATATAAATTACATTTAAATACCCGAAAAGAAGCGCAATTTGCCCATACACTACAGTTAAAAAACCCTAGTCCATATTATTAAGGACAAACAACAGAAACGACATATTATTTCTTCAGAGAGAAAATCGTCGGAAACTTTTTTGCTGGAAAACCTGTCCACCGTTGATTTTGCTCAAGTTGTTAGATTAGAAAGGAATTTGTTTAGCCACGATTTTCGCTTGTCCAAGGAACGCCTCTATAAAAAATTAGAAGGCTTACGAAATGAATCGTCGATGAGAAACCGTATTTATTCTCCAAGATTCACTCCTGGGCCTGCTATCGTTAACCTCTCTTCTAAAACATTGGAACCCCAGGAAATCGAAACACTAGAAAAAGGTCCAAAATTTTCTTTTCTACCGAAACAGGTTCCTGTGGCAGATATAGTTTCCTCTCTAGAGTCCGCTTTGCATAAACACTATCCTTCTGTCTCTAACCCGGATGAAGTTAGATCTGGTCTAATAAATATCCTCTATAATAGCCAAAAAAAGTTTAAGCCTCCTACCAATTCCACACCGGAAAATTTGCATGACATAAAAATACTATCTAATCTCCGAAAAGATCCTTCTATTATAATAACTAAAGCAGACAAAAGCAATTTACTTGTTGTCATGAATACAACAGACTATGACAACAAAATTCTTTCGCATTTAAATGACACAATTACATATCAAACAATAACTCATGATCCTACTGATCAGTTCACTAATAATATTATAAATGAATTAAAGCAGCTAAAACAAAATGGTAAAATCACCCCACAACTATACAATAGATTTTTTCCCCGTGGTAGTTTCTGTCCTAAACTCTACGGTTTACCAAAAATACATAAACAGGGTATTCCCTTAAGACCTATTGTAGCTTGTACTAAAGCTCCCGCTGCCAATATTGGAAAATGGCTTTGTGCAGCTTTCAAACCTTTATTGTATTCTCAAAATTCCTATATTCATAACTCGGCAGATTTGGTTAAAAAATTTAGCAACACAAGTATTTCAGAAAACACAATAGTTAGTAGTTTCGACATTGTTTCCATGTATACAAATATAGATGTAACTATTTCAGAGGAATTATTAAAAAACAAAATAGAAGAAAATTACCAGTTGATCGAGACTTCAGCGACAGGAATTGATTGTGAAGTTTTAATGACTCTTGTTAAAATTTGTAATAAGTTTTCTATGTATTTTCAATTTCGCGATTCTTTTTATCAGCAAAAAAATGGATTACCCATGGGGGCACCTTTATCCGGGCTACTAGCAAATATTTACGTCGAGAATCTTGAGAATTGGGCATTGAATTCTTATTTTCTAAATCATGTCTATTGGGGTCGTTATATGGATGACGTAATTTCACTTTGGAATTATGGGGAAGCTGAACTTCGGGGCTTCTTAGATCATCTTAACACTTATGACCGAAATTTGCAGTTCACCCTTGAAGTTGAAATTGAAAATAAACTACAGTTTTTAGATGTATTAATTATTCGTAATGCTGATGAACTGGATTTTACTATATATCGAAAGCCAACACAAAACAATAGATATCTTCACTTTAATTCAAATCACCCCCCACAAGTTAAAAGAGCAGTTGTAATTTCCCTCATTGATCGTGCCCTAAATATTTGCTCCCATTCATATATAAATGCAGAAATAAATTTTATCAGAGATATTCTTTTTGGTAATGGATACCCCATTCCTTTTGTAAATGAAATAATTAGCCGTAGAATAAAAAGACATTCTTGTAAAATCGAAGAAGATACTTCACAATGTGAGGCTATTGATAAGCCCTCAAATATTGTCTATCTTCCGTATATCCCAAAGATTACAACAAAATTAAAAAATATTTGCACAAAAAATAATCTGTACGTAGTTTTTACTAATAATTTTAAAATCATCAATTTCTTAAATTCGGGTAAAGATAAGACCCCAGTTACTCGCCAAAGAGGGGTCTATCAAATACCCTGTGATTGCGGAAAATACTATGTCGGCAGGACCCATCAGAATCTAGACAAAAGGTTACAACAGCATAAAAATGACATAGACAAGGCCTTAATTTCAAATGGTTCCAACAACTCCTTTGATTCTGCTCTGGGTTGGCATATATTTAATAATCCGTCCCACATGATACTTTTTGAAAACTCTTCACTCATTAGTAATGATTTGGGAATAAAACAGGTGGTTCGAGAATCAATTGAAATTAATCTCAAAATAAATAAAAATATTTCTTTGAACAGGGTCTTGGGGGAATACTCACTAAATTCTTTATACTCAAATTTAATTAAAAATGATCTAACAAAATATTTTACTAAACCAATTTATAATAGTACTGAACCAACTACGAAAAGGTCTTTAGACAGGCTGCTAAACAAGCAAGATTAGCTTTAAGAAATTGCATCTAATCATTTTATTCTCTTTAGTTTGAATGAGTTTATATTTCTTCATTTCATTCTTTTCGCCAGTCCTGGTTGAACTTCGCTGAAGTAAGGATGCTAGGGCTATATTTTTAAAAAAAAATGTTTTAATAAGTGTTTTTAACTAATCAGTTTTAATTCTCACAATTTGATGTAAGTTCTTTTATATATATATATAGTATTGTATTGTGCTGAAGACGGCCCTTGGACATAGGGCCGAAATATCTACATAAATAATTTCCATTGTCTTGAAAAAATTTTCCCTATTGTTTCTACGTTGTATTTGTTTGTCATACATACCAAGTTTCAGCCTAATCGGTATATTGATTTAGGATGTTCTTACCAAAATACAAATAAACTAACAAAATAACCGCTTTATTAATATTATAAATAAATTTATAAATGACAATGAGTTAAACTCATTGTCATCATAAAGCGAATTCGGCTCTATACAGCTTGTGATAGTCTTTTGAAAATAAATATTATCTTATCTAAACTGCACGCGACCTTAGAAAAGTTATGCACTGGTTAAAGTTTTTTATTTATATATTTTTTTTTTGAATGGCGCTACGGGCAGATCTTGAAGGGTGTTTTCACTTCCTGTGTACATCTATTATTTGCAATTCTATTGCTGAGGAACAGGCAAGGAAAGACTTACTTTTGCTCAATAGACTATGTATTTTTCCAGCTTAGAGGATTGCCGCATACTATTATTTTAACAAATCATTCTTAGCGTTGCCAAATAAATGAGCGTTTTTCTCACTAGGGCTCAAATATTTTATATTTCTTTGTTTTCAGTCAAACCTTGAAACACCGCAATCAACAAGAGTTGGGGAAGATGTCCATGCTCGTCAAGAGCTCTATGCAAGTAGGCTGGCTCAACTAATTGCTGCAATTGACCAAATTCATAAGGAAGAACTCGAGTCTATGATACGGTGAGAATGAACAAACATTCTAGCAAGATAAAATAAAGCAGTGCCATGTAGAAAAAAATATACATTGCGAGAGAGTCAGTTGACACAACTAAATCTTAATTTCATTTTTATTTGGTTTATGAAAGTTTTGTATTTTGTATTCTTTTCCTTTGTATGATTCCATTTCTGTGAGGGAAAAGCAGTATAACTCTAGCTGTTTAGTTACAAGGGGAATGAAGCTTCTCATGTTGATTCCAATAAAGGCACGGACTGGTGAATAAAAGGGAACGTGTAGGGAACCTTATAGCAGGGAATCCGATATAATTCCCTGCACCACCTCGAAAATGAATACGAAGAGACCAGAGTATAAATTCTGATGTTTTACAAATTATGATTAGAATGTCATGATCAGCTAGGTACAAGGCTCTTTGGAGGTTAACACCTTTTTAGAGGCTGAATTTAGAGGGAGGGGGGCAGAATATATTTTTCAAATATAGGAGGGACAATTGCGTTCTTTCTTTTCACTGAAAATACCAAAAACGGTATTGTTTAAATATCCTGGGGGGGGGGAGGCTCCCCAATTGACGGAATTATTCTCAGATTCCTTAAAATATTATTTATCAAGTATACAAAATTATGAGTATTAGAGGTATGTTTCAGCTTAAAGAAATTACTTACCTAAATGCTAGAGTTTATTGCAAATTTCAAACAGTCGTGCAGAAAGCTTTCGTAAAGTCTTGATCATTACGAAAAACAAGAGCTAAGAGCTCATATGGCACTTGTGACGAGGCTGGAAGAGCCAAGAGCTTAATTGGAATGAGCTCTAGCAAAACTCTAAGAATCATTAGGTTGATTTAAAAGAAAATTCAGAGACTTAATACCGGTCGGAATTTAAAATAAGAGCTCTGAGTCGCGAGGTCCTTCTAAATATCAAAACTCATTAAGATCCGATCACACACTATTAAGTTAAAAATACCTCATTTTTTATGATCTTTCCTCTCCCTTCAGCCCCCCCCCAGATGGTCGAATCGGGAAAACTACTTTACCAAGTCAGTTTATGCAGCTCCCTGACACGGCTACCAATTTTCATCGCCCTAGCACGTTCAGAAGCGCCAAACTCGCCAAAGCACTGAACCCTGCTCCTTAACTTCCCCAAGGAGAGCGGATCCAGTTCAGTTATGTCAATCACGTATCTTCGACATTTGCTTATTCTGCCCATCAAGCTTCATCCCGATCTCTTCACTCTACACGTTTTCCAAGATTTCCGATTTTCCCCTCTTACTCCCCCCAATGTCAACAGATGTGATTGGGATCTGAAATAAGAGCTCTGAGACATGATTTCCTTCTAAAAATCAAATTTCATTATGATCTGGTCACCCGTTCTTAAGTTAAAAATACTTCAATTTTTTTAATTTTTCCAAATTAACACCCCCCAGCTCCGCCAAAGAGAACGGATTCGTTCCAATTAAGTCAATTACATATCTATAACTTGTGCTTATTCTTCCCATTAACTTTCATCTCGATCTCTCCCCTGTAAGCGTTGTACAAGATTTCCGGTTTCCAAGATTTCTGTTGGAAACCGGTTGTCAAGACGAACAGAAATTATACTTTTATTTGCCCCCTTGTCAGTACCTCACTCTTTACGCTAATGTTTGACTTTTTGTTCCAATTATTTAAGAAATGACTCTTGACACACAAAGACTATTTAATTAGAATAATAAGCTTTTTACAAATTCACAAATGTTTTAGCGTAAAGAGCGAGGTACTGAGGAGGGGGCAACTCCCTCATATACGTAATAATAACCTAAAGAAAAATCTGAGAAAATTGTGGCTCAAAAAGTTCGTTGTAACAAACTGTAAGTAAGGAGCGACCCGGCTCAATAGTAACGGCAACTCTAAAAAAAACACGATTTAAAAAAAAAGGATTTTGATACCAATAGATATATTAAAAGAATCGGCTTTTATGCTGATTTCAAATATATAAATTCATTAAGTCTAGTCTTACCCATCAAAGGTTACGAGTCTGAGATAATTTTCCTGATTTTCGAAAAAAAAGGGGGGGGGGGGAAACACCCCCAAAAAGTCAAGTGATCTCAATGCAAATCACATCATCGGATTCAGCGTAATCAGCCAACACTACTGTATAGGTTTCAAGCTCCAATCTGCAAAAATCTGGAATTTTGTATTTTTTGCCAGAAGGAAGATCACGTTTTGTTTTTTTTTTCAGGGATGGTCTTATCAACCCGATCTTATTTCCATCAGAAGTGGGCTCATTCGAACGGAAATAAAAAGTTCTTGTGCCCTTTTTAAGTAACCGAAAAATCGGAGGGCAACTAGGCCACCTTCGCCACTACTTTTTTCCCCAAAATCATCCGATCAAAATTTTTGAGATAGCCATTTTGTTCATCATAGTTGAAAGGTTCAATAACTACTTCTTTGGGTAAAACAAGACTCTCCCCCCTACAGCCCCAGGGGAAAGGTCTTTAAGTTATAAAATTCGCCCATTGTTTGTGCATAGTATTTGTTATTGGGATGCATCCATACATTATCGGGTGGGGGGGGACAAATTTTCTGCTGAAGTTTTTCCACGGGGGAATGTTTCATGGAGAGGGAAGATTCCAGGGATTGAGCTTGTCAGGAGAAATTCTACACTGCGGTAATTTGCCAGAATTCTTATACAGAATACTTTTTATATGCCTTGCTTTCTCTTTTCCGTGTCATTTTCACGCGCGGAGTGGTTAAGAATTAGGAGTAAGTTTTTACCGGGATTGCATTGTCTAGAGGATATTTCCATGGTGAGGGGGTTTCTCAGTGTAGATGGGGTAAGATTTCCTTTCATATTTAAAAAAACGATCAGAAACTAAATATCAGAAATTAAATAAAGAGCGACACTAATACTTAAAACAAACATAAATTATTCCGTATATGATAGGGGCTGTCTCTTCCTCAACGCCTCGCTCTTTATGCTAAAGTTTGGCTCATCTTTTTTTAAACAACAAAAAACTTTAGCGTAAAGAATGAGGCATTGATGAGGAGACGGCCGCTTTGGTATACTGAATACTTTCTGATCCAATTTAAATTCTCTGATAATTTCTTATATGATTTAAATTTTACTGTCGCTCCTTATTTTCAGTGGCAAAAAACCTGTTTTTTAATTTAATTTTAAAAGGAACGTGGGAATTCCAACCTCAGGCGTGAGACTAAGCTGAGTGTTTGACTGTCTATGTATTTAAGTGGTCATTGAAAATTTCCCAAGAAATGTCAATAAAAATACTGCAATAAGATTCTAGAACACAATATTTTAACAAAAAGCTTGAAATATGAAACAAAATTTGTGAATAAAAGATTTGTGAATAAAACTCTTATCAGTTATTTCGTATTTTGTATGGGATGTTAAGAAAAATTATAATTTTGGAAATTATCTCTTTTTTTTCTTTTTTTTTAGCTAAGAATACACGAGTGTTTTTGCTTAGAAATGTACCAGGGTACGATTTTAGGAACTTCAGCTTTGTACAAGGGTTTTTTTTCTCAAGAATTTTATCTGAAAGACCGTAAAAGAAACGGCTCTATAATCCTCAGCTTCTTTGAATTGAGCTGATATTAAATTTTCGTATTTATTAAGGTTTTGAGATCATCAGCATGTACACTAAGCTAAAATTCTAAATGTTTATTCACTTTAGCAAACTAGAAGAAGAGACTGCATCTCTTCAAGCAGAGTATGAGATACTTAGAGGTCACCAGTCACCTAGTTTAAGTTTATCGTCCACTTCTGATGCAAATCAATCCTTAAATAGAATTGTATTGACCACATATATAGAGCGGGAAATGCTTGCTGAAGCACAAATACTTCGACAGCCCAAGGCTAGGCTAGAAGCAAGGATGAATATTCTAAAGGAGGACAATAAGCAGCTAAGGGCACAGCTAGCCAGACTGCGGAAGCCTTTAGATAAAGTAAGTACGAATTATGCTACATGTCATTGGAAGTAGAGTGGTATCTTATTCTTAGTTTAGTTGGCTATTAAATGTTGTACTATTCGGTCCAATTAGGTAAATTGGGTTCCTTGAAATTCGTTACAGCTCCTTAAGATTATTCATGCTGTTGCCTCTTTTTTTCTTCTTCACAAAAATTACTCTTTTTTGAATTTTTGACTTTGAAATAATAGTGAATTCAGTGTAACATTTTCGTACCATTTGAATTCATATTGGCCAAAAGGCAATTCAGTTATTTTGAAATTAAACTAGTAAATCACGAGAACCATTTTCAAACAGTTCGTGGTAACGAACTGCAGTAAGGAGTGATCTGGCTCAATAGTAACCGAAACTCTAAAAAAACAGAATTTTAATACCAATAGTTACATCAAAAGAATCGCATTTTAATGCTGATTTTTAATATATAAGTTTTATCAAGTTTTACCCATAAAAAGTTGCGAGCCTGGAAGAAAATTTGCCTTATTTTAGAAAATACGGGGAAACACCCTTTAAAAGTGATATAATCCTAACGAAAATCACACCATCAGATTCAGCGTATCAGAGAACCTTATTGTAGAAGTTTCAAGCTCCTATCTACAAAAATGTGGAATTTCGCATTTTTCGCCACAAGACAGATTACGGATGCGTGTTGTTTTTTGTTTTTTTTTTTTTCAGGGGAATCTCCCCAGTAGTTCTAGAATCTCACGAGAGAGCTCATTTGGACGGAAAATAAAAGTTCTAGTGTCCTTTTTAAGTGACCAAAAATTTGGAGGACACCTAGGTCCCCTCACACGCTCATTTTTTCCCAAAGTCACCTGATCAAAATTCTGAGATTGCCATTTTATTCACCATAGTCGAAAAACCTAATAACTATGTCTTTTAGGACTTACCTCCTCACAGTCCCCTTGGGAGGGGCCGCAAGTTGCAAACTTTGACCAGTGTTTACATCTAGTAATGGTTATTGGGAAGTGTACAGACGTTTTCGGGGGAATTTTTTCGTTGGGGGGGGGGGGGTTTATTTGGGAGGAACTTTCCATGGAGGGATTTGTCATGTGGAATTTCATGGGGGAAGAGAATTTCCATGAAAGGGGCGCAGGATTTTCTACTATTTTTTAAGAAAAGAGAGAAAATAAATATGAAAAAGCTTTTTCAACTGAAAGTAAGGAGCAGTATTAAAACGAACAGAAACTATTACACATATACGGGGTTCACCTCTTCCTAATACCTCGCTCTTTACGCTAAAGTATTTTTAGTAACTTCAACTATTTATTCTACTCCTTTGTGATTTTTTTACGTAAAGTAAGAAGCGACATTAAAACTGAAAACGAGCAGAAATTACTCCGTATATGAAAGGGGCTGTTCCCTCCTCAACGCTCCACTCTTTACGCTATATTTGAAAATTGCGGCTTTCATGTATATGATTCCAGATTGGGTCCAGGGGCAGATCTTTTTTTATTTTGAATTTCTTGGTTCTACAAGTTAACTAACAATATCATGTGAAATTGACTTGCATAATCATCTCTAATTTATTGTAAGAATTGCCTTAGTTTTTCTAAAAAAACTAAATATTTATATTTATATATATATATATATATATATATATATATATATATATATATATATATATATATATATATATATATATATATATATATATATATATATATATATATATATATATATATGTATAAGCCGAAGGGGTGTAATATGTACTAAAATTATCATGACTCCAATAGTTCAGCTTACTATAAAGGACGAATTTCTTAGAAAGTGGCAATACTGACCCCCTGTGTAAGTTTTCACATATTCAAAAGGAAACTACATTGAAACGAAAATACTACTTCATTAACATCAAATTACTTTTTTTGTGTGTTTTTCATGTCTGCACTCCTAACCAGAAACTACACCTTTATAATTCAGAAAAAGTATCTTTCGCCCAAACCGTTGAAATCTGTAGGAAACTGGAGCACCATCTTTGCAAATTTATATACTGGACAAAATTTGTTATTCAAAACTAGATATAGATGGCCTACCTTTCGAAATCTCCAATTCCAAAGGAAAATCAATCCTTTTCATAAGCTTTTGGCAGCCTCCGTGTTTATCATACAAGAAATATTTTAAGTGGAGCATCAAAATAGGGGAAGTGCTTCAAGTGTCGTTTGGCGAGAGGCACTTATCTCCTTTTTACTCTTTGGATCAATATATCCAACTAAAGGCTCTTTGACTACAAGCATGTCCAAGGCTTCGTTGACTGTATTGACTTTCTCATTCTAAAATAAAGAAAATTAATGGACCTGCAGTGGTGCAGTTGGTTTCATCTCATTTCGGTAATACGAAACTCAGAATTTGATTCTGTTGATGAGTTAATTACCTAGGACAATATTTCTTGATAATGGTTTAGTGGTTGATTACTTCTTAAGGAAACAGGCTAAATAAATAAAAGTAATACCATTAGATTCCTCATTTTATGCTCTTTCCAAATATCATGGTGGTTTTTCTAACAATGTATATCGAACCTCTCAAGGTCCCAGATATACCCATAGGAAATATATCTGGTTGTTTTCATCTGTGATATTCTTTTTTTTTTTCTTGTAAAAAACAAACAAAACAAATCTCTTTTATAAATTGCCTTGAAATGCACATGTTTAAACCCAAAAATAATTACAATGAAACATAAAATTTAAAGACATCTAGAATAGAGTATGGACGGAGGTACTGTATGTTCAAGATCGTCTGCAGGATGGACATCAATATAGCTTCAGTATTGTAAAAGACCAAAAATTATGCAGATTTGCAATTCAGTTGACTGACAAAATCTCTCTCCTTCAAAACTTTTGTTAGAGTAACTATTGTTACAACTTTGTTTTACAAAATTACTTTGATTGGAAACTTTGACAGAATGCTCAAGTTTTATCCTGTATTTAAATTACGATCAGTTGCAACACTTTGGTTTTGTCCTTTTTTTTCTTTTTCTTTTTTATCTTTTTGCTGTCGATCTCAGCTTATTCCCTGAAACTGGTAAGGGTCTAACCTGTGCAGTTTTTATGGAAAGTGTGGACCTCAGGCTGGATTGATGAATTGGACGTTACATTTTGGACAGCTCTGCAGAACTATTGCCTGGGGTCCAAAAGAATGATTTTTGCTTGTCCACGAGCCAGAAACTATGGGGTGCGAAGTGAAGTGGAGTTATAAAGCCTATGTCAGAGAGGAGTATCTGAAGTTGTGCAGCCAAGCTTTCGTTTCATCAAACCATGTTTGTGCTTTCGAGTGGAAAGCTTCGTTCTAGTAGGCAAGCAGGCAGGGACCACTTTCAAATTGAAGATGGACTAAAATCTATAAGTGTTAAATAAATACGGCAGTTACCCGGCCCCACAGCCAATATATCTTCTTTGAGTGATAAATATAAAATTTACAGCAGCAAAAATGTGGCATTTTCGCACGGGTCCGATAATGCTGCCATCTATTGTTTCTACACATTTCTGTTCGTGATTTCAGCTGAGTTTATCATTCGGCTTTTCGGACTTGGGATTGCAGTAGAGAAATGGTATCAGATCTGCCTAATAAACTTTAAAAGTTCTCTCATTGCTAAAGAAATTGGAGCTTATCCTCTGCACCTTTCTAAGTGGTGACGCTAGAAAATTGGCCTACGGCAAAAAAATTAACTTTTGAACTAAGACAGATATAATTTTTTTTCGAAGGCAATCAATAGCTCTTGATGAGCTGATCAAAGTATATGACATCCATTTATTGGTACAAAAATTCCTTTATGAGGTATACCAGATTGAAAGTTTCAAGGGGTTGACAACCTCAGTAGTAAGGTACACACAGAAACGAAATCTAGGCCGATAATGAGGGGTTTGCAACTTTTGCTAGTTGTTGTATCTATTATTTGTTTCTGGTGTATTTGATGGTAAAACTAATTTGGTTCCAGTGGTAAGACAATGCTGGGACTTGTAAGTTTTAATTTGCAGTTAGGCTACAGTCAACTTCAGTGATGAGGGGTTTGCCACTATGCTAGTTGGTTTATCCATTTATTTGTTTCTGGTGAACTTGATGCCTATCACGGGAGAGGGACTTATAAGTAAGAATCGGCTCACTTTGGGCGAGAAACGGCTGTTAGTTCATAATCATCTTCGGCAAAGAGGGATTAGCCACTTTTGCTAGTTGGTTTACCCATTTATTTGTTTCCGGTGAACTTGATGTCTATCACGGGAGAGGGACTTGTAAGTAAGAATCTGTTCACTTTGGGCTAAAAATTTGTGCAAATTGGTGCACATTGTATTCGATCTCTTTAAATCTGACAGAATTAAGTGTTTACGCAACGGGTACAAACTATAACGTAAAACAATGAGGTAGTTTATTAATAATTAGTTAATCCTATGGTATTTTAATCCTGAAAAGTCACGGATAGCTTTATAATACCAACTAGATTATATAAAATACTGTTCTAAGTTTTCATCCGTCACGATGTCTACGATTGAAAAGGATAAAGTTCAACTGGCTGCAAAGTCAATTTAGTCCCTTCTTTCGATATTATTTTGTAGTTGTTGTTTTTTCAACGCTAAAGAATAGCCTTTGGTCATGTGATATCTGATTGCGTTCTTGTTTGAACATACCGTTTTAAAGACTTGGATAGGCTGACAACTTCATCATTTAACTGATAGTGAAGAAAAAAGGACAAACGAGAATGTAAAAAAATTAGATAGTTTCGTAATAATTAATAGAATGTCATCTACTGTGTTTTGATCCTGAAAAGTTAGGGATAGCTTTATAATACCAACTAGATTATATAAGATATTGTTTCGAGTTTTCGTCCGTCACGATGTCTTCGATTGAAAAGGATAAAGTGAAACTGGCTGCAAATTCAATTTAGTCCCTTCTTTCGATATTATTTTGTTGTTGTTTTTTCAACGCTGAGGAATAGCCTTTGATCCTGTGATTACTGATCGATAGTGAAGAAACAAAACCAAAGTGTTCCTCTCGCAACATTTTAGTCGGCAGAGCCGGAGAAAGGTTGCCTCAACACTTCACGTTGCCCGGGCAACGTAGGTCTAGTTGTTTTATAAAGACATGAGCCATCAAACAACTCTCTACTACGATCCAATGCCAAGCTATCTGAGGAGGAAGAAAAAGATGCCTTATAACCAATCTCTTCAGATACTTTTAACAGCTCCACAAAACATTCGTACAATTATAATGTTTTGTTAATTCCATATTCACCGCTCTTTCATTTGCATAATTAAAACAGCGGTACCTCTTAATCATTCTAGTATAGAAGCAGTATTTTTTAACAATAAAATGTATCCTTCCTTTTGATGGCTCATAGTAAAGTTTACCAGTCACATCCTTTCACTATTTATCTGTGCTGCGATTCCAGCATGGCACAAATTACCTTAGATCTTGAATGTAACTAAAAGCCAATATTGATTAGTAAGCGTACTGCTTATTAATTTCATTTACTCATAGTCTAAGCGACTTATTCTTCTTCCGTCACCTCTAAAAAGATCCCCAAAAATGTGTTCATTTTGCAATTAATTCTTTATTTAGGACATGCAATGCATCTGCGTAATGTAAGCTTAAGTGATTTTTACTGAACTATTTACTGCCGTTTTCTTCTACAGCCTTTGTCGTGTTCCCCAGGAAAAAGTCCATTAAAATAATCTGCTCAAATAGGGATTGGACCCGATCCTATTTAACGCCCGATTCCATTCCATGCCTACTACTAAACTTACATTCAACCTTAACCACGGCAATAATATTACCGTAAATAGTATAAAATTGCTTTAATATACAACTTAAAGGTAAGGCCTTCAAAAAATCTTTGTTATCAGATATTTTGAATATTTGCTCATAATATATAAAAATAAGAACTAAGTGTGTGACCGTTCAGACGCTTCCCAATTATTATCGTAAATATGAAAATATTCACTGCTTCCTAAAACTAATTTTTTTTTCGATAATTTGGGATTCATGGTTGACGACTTAACAGTTCTTATGCTTAGTAATTTCTATTCTTTTTGAGTTTGAATTTAATATTAGTTTTATTTTTGATACATTATAAGTTCATTATTAGTTTCTTTTTTTATTAAGTCTAATGTCTGTTTTTTTAGCATAAATATCAGTCTTTTAATGCATGCTCTTTTATGTGTGTTTCTATTAACTCCTCCAGAAAATTTACAGAACCCCCCCACCCCCGCCCCACCCTGAACGACAAAAAATCAGTCTTTCCATAGATAACAATGATCCGTCCCTTTTTGTCTTGCTTCTTTTCTTTTTCTTTTTTATCTTTCGTGGAGGGCAGACAGAAAACAGTGTTGAGTGGGAAAGAACTGCCATTTGAATCTGATTTAGCAATGGCAACTACTATTTTGATTAAACTTTATGGTAAAAAGTCGCTGTAAAAAAAGAAAAATTGTACCCCTGCAGGAAACTTACAGCCCCCCTTACTGTACGAGAAAAAACAAGAATTTTTTTTTTACATGGGTATTACATGTGTGTCCTGTTTTTCTTGCTTGTTTTCTTGCTTTTTTTATTTATTTTTTTTTTTATATGTGTTTCTATTAACTCCTGCAGGAAATTTACAGCCCTCCTCAACTTAAACGAACAAAAAAAATCTTTTCCATAGGAATGACAACTACTATATTGATTAATCTTAATGATAAAAATGTGCTGCAAAAAAGAAAAAAAAATTATACCCCAAAGAGAAAACTTACAACCCCTCACACTGAACAACCCAAAAAAAAAAGTTTTTGCATGGGCAACACTTGTATGTCTTTTTTTTTTTTTTTTCACTGCTTGAGTGACGCTGAAACATCAGAGAGAGCTATTTAAGGGCTAATTTGAATGGACGTTATTATATCTAGTGCCCTTTATTGTGCGTTGTTTATTAAAAATATTATTAAAATAAATTGGTAATTTTTGGACAAAACAAAGAAGACATACCGTTTTTTTTTTTGAGGACCGTAGAAAAATTAGCTTGCCTCTTTTTCCCAAATTCTAATTCTCCCCCTCCCCTCGCTTAAAAAAGGCACTTGTCTTGAGAGCTCTTAAACGATTCCTGAAGCGTGCAAGAAAATAAGGTATTCATACTAAACCACATGTAATATTGCAATGCAATGCAATATAGTATGCAATATAAAATGCAATATTGAATATAACAATATGCAATTCAATATAGCCAGTTATTTTTTAAAGAACAAAAAAACAGAGAATACCTTGAAAAACCCAAATGATAATGGAGCAGGAAACACAAGGATGATCTTTGGCAAAATGTTTAACTTCATCTGCAGAACGTGTCCTAACCATCTCAACCTTTCTCTCACTCTTCTAACGCCTGGAAAGATGAGAATTACGGTAAAGTAACTACTATTTAGTACTTTTAAATTAATGCTTTATAAACCTATGCAGACTGGTTGTATGCCTCATCGATCTTATAAAGAGTTTAAGGAGATGTGGTCAAACAGCTCGTGGTAACGAACTGTAAGTAAGGAATACACGGCTCAATAGTAAGCGAAATTTCTAAAAGCACAATTTTAGTAACAAAAGATATAAAATAATTGCTTTTCTGATTCAACATATATAAAGTTCAGACCTTCAAATTTACAGACCTTATAACTCTAAATTTACCATCAAAAGCTACGAACCTCTCAAATGTCCCATTTTCAAAATAAAGAAAACATCTTAAAAACTGCAAGCAGCATTATTAAGAATTAAACCATCAAATTATCTGTAATTAGGGAAGAAAAGACAAATTGACGTTGAAATAGACTAAATATATTAAAAATTGCTATTTCCCCAGTAGGGATTGCTCTCTGCCACGGTTTTTTGATTAAATCATAAGGGGCTCTACCCTTGGGGTTCTTGACACCTGTACACTCGCTCTGTTGTGTATTTTTGGCCTTTGGCTTGCTCTGACTGTTAATGTGTTTGCTGCAAAGTTTCCCAGATTCCTGCATATTGCAACAATCAAATTGCCTGAGAGTGCTTTTCGACCCCTTTTTTACCCTGCTTTGAAACTTACTGCTGTGCTTGATTCTGGTTTATTTTGCTTGCTTCATTCAGTATTGACTGAGGTCTTCCACCTCTTCTTGTAGCATATTTTTTTTTACTGTCAATGTGTTTGCTGAAAATTTTTCCACATTCCTATATGTTGCAACTATGAAATGGCTTGACAGTGCTTATCAACCCTTTTTTACCCTGCTTTGAAAATTAGTGCTCTGCTTACTTTTGATTTATTTTGTTTGCTTATTTTAATATTGACTGAGGGTTCACCCCTCTTCTTGTAGCCTATTTGTTTTAATTACTTGACATTTTACTTCTTTTTAGTGACATGACTTTGTTGTTTTACCTGTTTATTTTTTTCCCAAAGGATTTTCAATTTAATTGTGATGACTGACAGAACAGATGGCAGTCTAGTCACTTCCGCCCCAAATAACTAGCGTAAGGATTTTGGCTTTTGGTCTTGAAGGCCGTAATGAGACCAGTAGACTGTTCAAATGTGGTAGTAGAATAGTTATTGCATAAAAACTAGACCAGATGGCTCTTTTATCATAAAAGCTGTGAACCAATCAGTAGCTACTAATATACTCTCTATTTCAGATATAGCAGTAACTGGCTGTAAGGTAAAAGAGAGAGAACGGTTTATTGAGCAACTTTCTTAGCGCTTGGCTAATTTGCAGTTGCAAAAACGTTAAAAACAAAAATTACGCACTGTTAAACATAGACGTAAAAAAAACACAAATGAATTATAGTATCGGTTTGTCCACGCACGCATGGGAGTAAGTTAGGACTTTTGTCTGGTTCTACTGTCAGGCCTGCGTGTAATATCTCTCGATAGGCTGGGCCTAAAAGCAATGCTTTTCCAAAGCTCATGATGAGATCATACAACGTTTGTTCTTGGCACCGAGTGTTTAGTGTAATGCCTGCTTCTTGGTACGGAATATCTCTAGTACCTAGGATAATCCTAACTGGCCTTTTTTGCACTGACTCTAGGTCGTAAATAGGTGAGCAGTGCGTAGTACTGAATGGCCCCACACAGGGCAGGCATGCTCTATGACTGGTCGCACATATCAAAGATATGCACGGAGGAGACTTTTGACATTCCAACCAAAGCGATGCATTTTGGACAGTGTTTGAAGGGAAGCATTACCTGTTCCAGTTAGAGTGTCAACATTTGCGGCGAAAGAACAGTCTCTGGAGAAAATAACACCATACTTGGAATTTAGTTGGTCAAAAATGTCACTAGCAAACTGGACTATAGGAGTATTACCCTCAAGTAGATAAGGAAGCCCAAGTGATAAGTCATCCTCAAACTTATACCTGTATTCATGTAGTTGATCACAGCAAGAAATGTTATGCCTGCGAGTTTGGTGCCTCATGAGGCCCCGCAGCTTCACTCCATTCGGAGTTAGTATCTTCTTTATGGAGGTCAAATACTTTCTGTTGGTGTCCAGACAGAAAATCTAGTATGACTGTCAGAGCTTGACTCGTAGCTCCCATTTGTTTTAAGTTCGGGCCTACAATGTGGTGAGATAGAAGGTCAAAAGCTTTGCGAAAATCGATCGTAACTAGATCAACAAAATGATCGTGGGTCTCAAGCCGCTTTAGAATTCGGCCGAACATTCTTACAAGGTATATGGAAGTTCCGCGCTTTGGTAGCCCATCCTTCCTGTTTACCTTCTCTAGATTTTTCAAAGTACCCATTTAGAGCTGGAGTGACTTTCGCTGAGCTTACAGAGTCACTCCACTGACCCCCGTCCCAAACTAAATAATTGGGTTCTCTAGGATTTGAACCCTCGCCATGTCGGAGAAAGGGTCCTAGATTCAGCGCACTAATCCATTCGACTAGAACAGAACACGCACAAGAACACGAACTGAACAGAACATGCTCAAGAATAAGTTACTCTTTTGTTGGAACAACGTTCCTTTTTGGTAACTTTAATTAACTTCATTGCTTAAAAAAGCATAGTTAATCAAGGAGGCACACTCGCGCCTCTATAAAGAGGCGAACCACGACAATGTTAAGTGATCTTCGGTTCCAGTGGTCGCAGAGGGATGGGGAGGGATGCATTTCGTAGCCCGAGCTCCAACTAAGAAACCTGCCAAATTTCATCCCCCTCCAACTTTTCCTTCATGGGGAAAATCTGGCCGAAAGTTTCGACCCGTCAACCCCAGCCCCCCTTTAACGTTGTCCGATCGGGCTGAAATTCACAAGTTAAGGTCCCCTAGGGCCCAGGAGCTTATCCGCGAAATTTATCCTCGATCCGATAACTCCTTCCCTGTTTTCCAGAAACCACGCATAGCCACTTAATGTTCATTTTTTTTTTTTTCCTAGACGCCTACAGGTCACAGCCGACATCGGATCTGGGTGTACGAAGACTCATTTGACGCGGAATTCTCCGAGTAATTTTCCTGGAAAGTTTCGTAGGAAAATCTTAACCCCCCGAAAGTTTTACCCCCTGCAAATAAGTTTGCCGACCACTGGACTAGGTGAATCGGCCACAAATGTGCTCTAGACATATTTTAGAGTTATGTCCACTATTCCAGAACTTACAAGTGTGACTAGTGGCTAATTGTTGTTGGTCTTAATTTATTGTTATTCTTTTCCTCTTAGCTCAGTGAAATTTGGGAAGGCCAGCTTTAACAATTTTGACAGGCTAGACTAGTGTTATTCAGTTTTTTTTTGTTTTTTTTTTACATTGGCAGACTGGTCACTTTTGCCATTCTGTCACTTTGCCCTTGGAGCCAATTTGGCCGCTTTTTAGCCAAAACTGATATTAATCATTGCTGTTTTCACTTTTTGGCTGTCCCTTTTATTCTTTTATTGCATACTAACCAGCCAAAATTACCCGTCGGTACTGGGGAATCCGTATAATATTATCATATCTCTAATTTGTTATTGCTTCCTGATGCCAACCTACCACCAAGTATCCTTCAACAAACTCTCCATCAACTGCTAATTGACTTTTCCAGTCATTATTCACCATTGCCCACCGTTTAAGCAAAATGTTTGTCCTAAAATACCAAATTGACATCGGAGAAATTACACAATGGCTAATTTTAAGTTTATTTTTCTTTTCTTAAAGAACCTTGAGATAGTTATGGATAATAATATAACCTGCCAATTCATGTATAATGTAAGAAAATGGAAACGAATCCCTCAGTTGGTACCTTCCTTTCAACAATATCCCCTCCCCCTTCTTCGGCTGGTACCTCCCCCACTCCTTTCATGGCGTTCGCCTCCTAGAGAAGCTTACACGTGATACAGTTATATTAAATGAAGTTTTGTAAATTACCACCCTCTCTATACCTTCTTTTTGACTTTTTCATGCCAGAAGTAGTCATACATATATTATATACATATATAGTATTGTATTGTGCTGAAGACGGCCCTTGGACATAGGGCCGAAATATCTACATAAATAATTTCCATTGTCTTGAAAAAATTTTCCCTATTGTTTCTACGTTGTATTTGTTTGTTATGGAAAGGCAGTGTGGTCTTCGTCGCTATTTTCGTCTAGCTTATGGGGAGCAGTTGACCTATGATATCTTTTATTTTATTAGTCTAGGTAAAAAACATGCTAATATTATCAATCAACAAAAATTTTTAGAATCCTGTAGAAAGGAAAACCTTATTCCCAAGTCTTTAAGATATAAATTACATTTAAATACCCGAAAAGAAGCGCAATTTGCCCATACACTACAGTTAAAAAACCCTAGTCCATATTATTAAGGACAAAAAACAGAAACGACATATTATTTCTTCAGAGAGAAAATCGTTGGAAACTTTTTTGCTGGAAAACCTGTCCACCGTTGATTTTGCTCAAGTTGTTAGATTAGAAAAGAATTTGTTTAAACGATTTTCGCTTGTCCAAGGAACGCCTCTATAAAAAATTAGAAGGCTTACGAAATGAATCTTCGATGAGAAACCGTATTTATTCTCCAAGATTCACTCCTGGGCCTGCTATCGTTAACCTCTCTTCTAAAACATTGGAACCCCAGGAAATCGAAACACTAGAAAAAGGTCCAAAATTTTCTTTTCTACCAAAACAGGTTCCTGTGGCAGATATAGTTTCCTCTCTAGAGTCCGCTTTGCATAAACACTATCCTTCTGTCTCTAACCCGGATGAAGTTAGATCTGGTCTAATAAATATCCTCTATAATAGCCAAAAAAAGTTTAAGCCTCCTACCAATTCCACACCGGAAAATTTGCATGACATAAAAATACTATCTAATCTCCGAAAAGATCCTTCTATTATAATAACTAAAGCAGACAAAAGCAATTCACTTGTTGTCATGAATACAACAGACTATGACAACAAAATTCTTTCGCATTTAAATGACACAATTACATATCAAACAATAACTCATGATCCTACTGATCAGTTCACTAATAATATTATAAATGAATTAAAGCAGCTAAAACAAAATGGTAAAATCACCCCACAACTATACAATAAATTTTTTCCCCGTGGTAGTTTCTGTCCTAAACTCTACGGTTTACCAAAAATACATAAACAGGGTATTCCCTTAAGACCTATTGTAGCTTGTACTAAAGCTCCCGCTGCCAATATTGGAAAATGGCTTTGTGCAGCTTTCAAACCTTTATTGTATTCTCAAAATTCCTATATTCATAACTCGGCAGATTTGGTTAAAAAACTTAGCAACACAAGTATTTCAGAAAACACAATAGTTAGTAGTTTCGACATTGTTTCCATGTATACAAATATAGATGTAACTATTTCAGAGGAATTATTAAAAAACAAAATAGAAGAAAATTACCAGTTGATCGAGACTTCAGCGACAGGAATTGATTGTGAAGTTTTAATGACTCTTGTTAAAATTTGTAATAAGTTTTCTATGTATTTTCAATTTCGCGATTCTTTTTATCAGCAAAAAAATGGGTTACCCATGGGGGCACCTTTATCCGGGCTACTAGCAAATATTTACGTCGAGAATCTTGAGAATTGGGCATTGAATTCTTATTTTCTAAATCATGTCTATTGGGGTCGTTATATGGATGACGTAATTTCACTTTGGAATTATGGGGAAGCTGAACTTCGGGGCTTCTTAGATCATCTTAACACTTATGACCGAAATTTGCAGTTCACCCTTGAAGTTGAAATTGAAAATAAACTACCGTTTTTAGATGTATTAATTATTCGTAATGCTGATGAACTGGATTTTACTATATATCGAAAGCCAACACAAAACAATAGATATCTTCACTTTAATTCAAATCACCCCCCACAAGTTAAAAGAGCAGTTGTAATTTCCCTCATTGATCGTGCCCTAAATATTTGCTCCCATTCATATATAAATGCAGAAATAAATTTTATCAGAGATATTCTTTTTGGTAATGGATACCCCATTCCTTTTGTAAATGAAATAATTAGCCGTAGAATAAAAAGACATTCTTGTAAAATCGAAGAAGATACTTCACAATGTGAGGCTATTGATAAGCCCTCAAATATTGTCTATCTTCCGTATATCCCAAAGATTACAACAAAATTAAAAAATATTTGCACAAAAAATAATCTGTACGTAGTTTTTACTAATAATTTTAAAATCATCAATTTTCTTAAATTCGGGTAAAGATAAGACCCCAGTTACTCGCCAAAGAGGGGTCTATCAAATACCCTGTGATTGCGGAAAATACTATGTCGGCAGGACCCATCAGAATCTAGACAAAAGGTTACAACAGCATAAAAATGACATAGACAAGGCCTTAATTTCAAATGGTTCCAACAACTCCTTTGATTCTGCTCTGGGTTGGCATATATTTAATAATCCGTCCCACATGATACTTTTTGAAAACTCTTCACTCATTAGTAATGATTTGGGAATAAAACAGGTGGTTCGAGAATCAATTGAAATTAATCTCAAAATAAATAAAAATATTTCTTTGAACAGGGTCTTGGGGGAATACTCACTAAATTCTTTATACTCAAATTTAATTAAAAATGATCTAACAAAATATTTTACTAAACCAATTTATAATAGTACTGAACCAACTACGAAAAGGTCTTTAGACAGGCTGCTAAACAAGCAAGATTAGCTTTAAGAAATTGCATCTAATCATTTTATTCTCTTTAGTTTGAATGAGTTTATATTTCTTCATTTCATTCTTTTCGCCAGTCCTGGTTGAACTTCGCTGAAGTAAGGATGCTAGGGCTATATTTTTAAAAAAAAATGTTTTAATAAGTGTTTTTAACTAATCAGTTTTAATTCTCACAATTTGATGTAAGTTCTTTTATATATATATATAGTATTGTATTGTGCTGAAGACGACCCTTGGACATAGGGCCGAAATATCTACATAAATAATTTCCATTGTCTTGAAAAAATTTTCCCTATTGTTTCTACGTTGTATTTGTTTGTCATACATACCAAGTTTCAGCCTAATCGGTATATTGATTTAGGATGTTCTTACCAAAATACAAATAAACTAACAAAATAACCGCTTTATTAATATTATAAATAAATTTATAAATGACAATGAGTTAAACTCATTGTCATCATAAAGCGAATTCGGCTCTATACAGCTTGTGATAGTCTTTTGAAAATAAATATTATCTTATCTAAACTGCACGCGACCTTAGAAAAGTTATGCACTGGTTAAAGTTTTTTATTTATATATTTTTTTTTTGAATGGCGCTACGGGCAGATCTTGAAGGGTGTTTTCACTTCCTGTGTACATCTATTATTTGCAATTCTATTGCTGAGGAACAGGCAAGGAAAGACTTACTTTTGCTCAATAGACTATGTATTTTTCCAGCTTAGAGGATTGCCGCATACTATTATTTTAACAAATCATTCTTAGCGTTGCCAAATAAATGAGCGTTTTTCTCACTAGGGCTCAAATATTTTATATTTCTTTGTTTTCAGTCAAACCTTGAAACACCGCAATCAACAAGAGTTGGGGAAGATGTCCATGCTCGTCAAGAGCTCTATGCAAGTAGGCTGGCTCAACTAATTGCTGCAATTGACCAAATTCATAAGGAAGAACTCGAGTCTATGATACGGTGAGAATGAACAAACATTCTAGCAAGATAAAATAAAGCAGTGCCATGTAGAAAAAAATATACATTGCGAGAGAGTCAGTTGACACAACTAAATCTTAATTTCATTTTTATTTGGTTTATGAAAGTTTTGTATTTTGTATTCTTTTCCTTTGTATGATTCCATTTCTGTGAGGGAAAAGCAGTATAACTCTAGCTGTTTAGTTACAAGGGGAATGAAGCTTCTCATGTTGATTCCAATAAAGGCACGGACTGGTGAATAAAAGGGAACGTGTAGGGAACCTTATAGCAGGGAATCCGATATAATTCCCTGCACCACCCCGAAAATGAATACGAAGAGACCAGAGTATAAATTCTGATGTTTTACAAATTATGATTAGAATGTCATGATCAGCTAGGTACAAGGCTCTTTGGAGGTTAACACCTTTTTAGAGGCTGAATTTAGAGGGAGGGGGGGGGGGGCAGAATATATTTTTCAAATATAGGAGGGACAATTGCGTTCTTTCTTTTCACTGAAAATACCAAAAACGGTATTGTTTAAATATCCTGGGGGGGGGAGGCTCCCCAATTGACGCAATTATTCTCAGATTCCTTAAAATATTATTTATCAAGTATACAAAATTATGAGTATTAGAGGTATGTTTCAGCTTAAAGAAATTACTTACCTAAATGCTAGAGTTTATTGCAAATTTCAAACAGTCGTGCAGAAAGCTTTCATAAAGTCTTGATCATTACGAAAAACAAGAGCTAAGAGCTCATATGGCACTTGTGACGAGGCTGGAAGAGCCAAGAGCTTAATTGGAATGAGCTCTAGCAAAACTCTAAGAATCATTAGGTTGATTTAAAAGAAAATTCAGAGACTTAATACCGGTCGGAATTTAAAATAAGAGCTCTGAGTCGCGAGGTCCTTCTAAATATCAAAACTCATTAAGATCCGATCACACACTATTAAGTTAAAAATACCTCATTTTTTATGATCTTTCCTTTCCCTTCAGCCCCCCCCCCCCAGATGGTCGAATCGGGAAAACTACTTTACCAAGTCAGTTTATGCAGCTCCCTGACACGGCTACCAATTTTCATCGCCCTAGCACGTTCAGAAGCGCCAAACTCGCCAAAGCACTGAACCCTGCTCCTTAACTTCCCCAAGGAGAGCGGATCCAGTTCAGTTATGTCAATCACGTATCTTCGACATTTTTTGTCGAATTTGGACAAATTTTCTGCTGAAGTTTTTCCACGGGGGAATGTTTCATGGAGAGGGAAGATTCCAGGGATTGAGCTTGTCAGGAGAAATTCTACACTGCGGTAATTTGCCAGAATTCTTATACAGAATACTTTTTATATGCCTTGCTTTCTCTTTTCCGTGTCATTTTCACGCGCGGAGTGGTTAAGAATTAGGAGTAAGTTTTTACCGGGATTGAATTGTCTAGAGGATATTTCCATGGTGAGGGGGTTTCTCAGTGTAGATGGGGTAAGATTTCCTGGCATATTTAAAAAAACGATCAGAAACTAAATATCAGAAATTAAATAAAGAGCGACACTAATACTTAAAACAAACATAAATTATTCCGTATATGATAGGGGCTGTCTCTTCCTCAACGCCTCGCTCTTTATGCTAAAGTTTGGCTCATCTTTTTTTAAACAACAAAAGACTTTAGCGTAAAGAATGAGGCATTGATGAGGAGACGGCCGCTTTGGTATACTGAATACTTTCTGATCCAATTTAAATTCTCTGATAATTTCTTATATGATTTAAATTTTACTGTCGCTCCTTATTTTCAGTGGCAAAAAACCTGTTTTTTTTAATTTAATTTTAAAAGGAA